>NC_056728.1:781734401-781849401 GCF_019279795.1 Protopterus annectens
TTGGCCTCTCTGAGGAACTGCTTGAGCAATGGATGAGAGAAGAGGGGAGGTTCTGTGTCATAATGAGCTGAAATGGCTGAGGCGTTGATGTTAATGGAGGAAAAAGACAGGCCCTTGTGAAGCATCTCAGTTAAGTATTGTAAAATCTGAGGTAAATTGGGCGCTGCTGTGCTCATTCCTTGAGAATAGTTCCAGGCACAGAATCTTTTCCATTTTTCAGCGTAACATTTTCTAGTACTAGGCCTCCTTGCCTCTAAAATATCCACCACAAGTTTGCTGAGGGATGGTAAAGGAGAGACTAAGTAATTAGCCAGGCTACAAGGTTCAGTGTTAGAAGCCGAGGGTGCAGAATCTGGTTCTCCTGCTGAGACAGCAGGGAAGGAGTCTGAGGCAGGTGCCATGGAGATAAATGCGACACACTGCACAGAAGGGGGTACCAGTGTTGCCGCAGCCAGTCTGGAGCAATCAAAATCATCCTTGGTTTGTCCTGTTTGATTTTTAGTAGCACTTTGGAGAGCAGAGGTAGAGGGGGGAAGGCATAGACTGATCGGTTTTTCCAGCTGAAGGACAGAGAATCCACTTTCCAGGCTTGTTTGTGGGGAGTCAGTGTGCAAAATTTGTCGAATTGGTAGTTCTGGGGAGAGGCAAAGAGGTCTATATTGGGGATCCCCCATTTGCTTGTCAACATGTTGAAAGTCCTTGGTTCCAGGTTCCACTTTCCACTCGTGTGGGTCCATGAGGTTTCTGCTTAGTCCGTCTGCGAGTGTATTTAATTCTCCTGACAGGAATTGAGTTTGTAGGTGCCCTTGGTAGCTCAAAGCTGTGTTCCACAATGCCATGGCTAGTCTGCAGAGGGGGTAAGAATGTGTACCCCCCTGCTTGTTTATGTACCACATAACAGTGGTGGTGTCCATATTTACCATTAGTTGTCCTGGAAGACAATGTGGTCCTTGAAGGCTGTCAGAGCATTCTGTACAGCTAAAATTTCTTTTTGACTGGTATGCAGGTGCATTTGACTTGAGTTCCATTTGCCCTGAATGCACTTCCCTGCCAGGTGAGCCCCCCAACCCCATGCATAGTCTGATGCATCTGTTAGGGTTTGGGTGGCAGGGGGTGGTGTAAAAGGTAGCCCTTTGTTTTGGTGGCAGGCCTCTGCCCACCAAAGGAACTCTAGACGGAGGCAAGTTATGATGGGAATCATTCTTTCTAGGTCCTGAGAATGTTGACACCATAGGCTTTTTAAATACCACTGTAGTTTCCTCATATGCAGTCTTGCATATGGAATTAGAAGAACGCAGGAGGCCATGAACCCAAAGGCCTGCAGTCTTTGTCTTGCAGATAGCAGGGTTTTTGTGGCCACTTGTTTGAAGTAGGTTGGCAAATGAATTTGTTTCTCTGGCGTGAGGTAAGCCATCTGGGAAGTTGTATTCAAGCTTGCTCCCAGGAATATAATTTGTTGACAGGCTACCAGTTGCGATTTCTTTTCATTTATGGTGTACCCCAGACAAGTTAGAACCCTTTGTGCAAAGGCCAGATGACTCAAAAGTATGTCCTGGCTGACTGAATTAGACAATCGTCCAGGTATTGGTATATTTGAATATTTCTTTGCCTGCAAAATCCAATAACTGGAGCTAGGCACTTTGTGAATACCCTGGGCGCAGTAGATAAGCCAAAGGGCAGTGCAGAGAACTGACAGTGCATGTAGCCTGCTTTGAGGCATAGGTATCTTCTGCAAGATTCCCCGATTGGGATGTGCAGGTATGCTTCTTTAAAATCTAGTGTTGCCAACCAGGCATCTTCGCCAAGCATAGGAAGTAATTGGTGAAGAGTCAGCATCTTGAACTTTGTAATCTCCCAAAAGGTGTTTAGAGTAGACAGGTCCAGGATAGGACGCCATGAATTGTCTTTTCTGGATACCAGGAAAAGTCTTGAGTAGACACCTTGTCCCTTTTCCTCTTCTGGTACCAGTTGAATAGCCCCCATGCTTAAGAGAAAAAGTACTTGTTTTTGGGCCTCTGCCCACTGATTTGGGGATAGGTCCAGCCACCCGCTTGGTGTTGGCAACGTGTGGAAGTGAAATCTGTATCCCTGGGGCATTATATTTAAAACCCATTTGTCCTTGGTAATGAGTTCCCAATTCTTTGCATGAAGAGCAATCTTTCCCCCCAAAGGGGCAGTCAGTTGATAAGTGCTTGGAAATTTTAAAAGGAAGTCATTGAGACAGTTCATCATGGGGGGGGTTCTTATTATTCCCAGATATGGAAGTGGAGGCCCCCCACAGCTTAGTTATGTGAGCCCCCTGGGGCTGAAACCTGGGATTTTTGCTGTGTCTGGGTTTGGCTTGAGAAGACCTGGAAGGGGCTGGAAAAGACCAATTCTTAGAGGGCCAGTACCTACTAACTCTAGGAGGCTGAACTTGTAAAAAATCTTTAACAGTTTGCATAGATTTAGCTTTATCTTCCATCTTTTTAAAAACTTCCTCAGCCTTGTTGCCAAACAGGCGGTCCTGCTTTAAAGGAGCAACCAACAATTTAGCTTTAACATGATCAGGCAAAGATTGATCCTTAAGCCAAGCATGCCTTCTGAGCACAGACCCAGTAACAGCAGCCCTGCAAGAGGCCTCTAATGAATCAAAACCACACTGCAAAGTATGTTTTCCGACTTGTTCAGCAGAATGCATTAAATCCTGTAATTCTTTATTTTCCAAACAGTCAGGAATCAACATCATTTTCTGTTTAAGCAGTCCTATAACATGTTGCTGATGCTTTAACATATGAAACTGGCAGTTTAAAGCCCTAATGGCCATGGTTGCAGAAGTGTAAACCTTCTTACCCCATCTATCCAGTACCCTGGAGTCTCTATCAGAAGGGGTAGGATTTTTAGCAGTAGAAGTCTTAATGCCCTTGGACCCCTGTGAAATGCTCTCTGGATCTGCAATAGGATTTTTAAAAAGGAACTTTTGGGACTGAGGGACCCTGTAGTATCGGTCAGGTTTTCTGGGAGCAGGAGGCAGGGAATCAGGGGCCAAACTAGATTCCGAAAAAGCATCATTAACAATGTTTAGTACAGGAGGAATAGCTAAAGGCCTATGCTGAGGCAGGAGAAAGAAATCCCGAAGCCTCTTTTTTTGAATCATAAAAACCCTGGTTTTCCCACTAGAGATGCTCCCTTAGAGTATGTAAGGTTTCCCCAAAAGAAAAATCCTCAGGAGGGGAAGCAGAGAGAATGGAGTCCTCTGCAGCAGAATCTTCATAAGTAGATAAGGGCAAATCCAGATCATCAGAAGAAAAAAAACAGAATCCTGATCAGAAGATTCATAATCAACTACAGTCCTAGGCCTCTTAGAAGGGGGGGGGGGGGTTGGCTAGCCCTGATTAGAGTTATTAGATCTTCAGCCATTCTTATCGTTTGTTTTTTTAGACATAGAGGCCTGAGCATGTGGCCTGGGTGTTGGATTTTTAGGCATGGATCGAGATTCAGGCCTAAGTAAAGAAGGAGGCGTCGATTTAATATGCAAGTCCATAGGCCTGAAAACACCCTCAGAAGCCTGTGCCTGCACAGTGGCTCCGGACCCATCCAAGGTAGACATATCCACGGGTTCCATAGTTGAAGCATCTCGTGGCATGCTGGACTCCGAATGGGTCTCAGTAGAGGCCTGCAAACCAGAAGTAGTGGGTATCAGGGGCTGCGAAAGCACCTCACTGAGTACCGGCGAACTAACGACTGGCTTAGGAGAAGCGTCAGCAGTTTTGGACCTCGGCGGGCTGACTCTGACTATCTTTGCTTTTTTTCAGAATCTCGGTAGTCGGATGGCTATCGGACATTTCTGGATAATTAAACTGAAAACCGAAATATTTAGAGGCTAAAATATACCAATGACAAATAGTGCGCTGATTAAATGAAGCACAAAACTGACAGCAAAGTACATCGTGGTCAGGGCCTAGGCAAGGAATAGAGTACGAATGAAAATCTTTGAGATATTTGCTTTCCACAAGTAATGCAATTATTAACATTTACTGACACCGGTAAGGAGCAAGAAAAAGTTTCCCCAACGGGGTACTTAGCTTTAGTTGAAGACTGGTTCTGAAACTCGAAAATGAAAATTTCAGGAGTCGGCCAACCGGCACTTGCGAACTGCTTCTGCTTTGGGCACTGCACAGCAAGAAAGACTAATGTAATGGCGTCGGCTGCATGTTTTATACCCCTGACGACCTGACATCATGGAAGAAGTGACAGCAACCGACGCAGGACCCAAGACTTTGTTAATCAGGCCAACTGAGGGCTACCTGCAAGCAGATAACCCAAACGTAATGACTACAACAGTGAAACATGAAGAACATATTTGTTTTTTTGACAGACTTGTTCAGCCTGCTGAGTTGCAAAATGGGTCTCCAAGTCCCCGTTTTCTTTGGAACTGAAAAGAACCTTGAGTATGTTCCGGATCCGATTTGGTCCGCAGGGACTTCTTGGATGGCTCGTTTTTCTAGCAACCTTTGAACTTCTAAGGTTTGCTTGATCCCGTAGATTGGGTGGCACATCTGGGATGGATTTTTGTTTCCTGGGAAGAGGTGGTATGGAGAATGGAATACTGTATCCCCTGGATATTACCGACTATACCCATGAGTCGTTTGTGATACTTTGCCAGGCTTCTGGGTACAGTGACAATCAGCCCCCGACTGCCTCCAGAGGTGAACAGACGGGCATCCTTTCAGGAGTGATATAAGGGCCTACCAGAGAACGTATCTGTCACTCTGATGGTGTGGACCCCCTCTGCCTCGAGGGTAGTGTCTCCCTTTTATTATTTCCTCCTCTGCCCCTGGGGAAAAATCAACACGTACATCAGGTGAAGCTCCCTGGGATTTTCGGAACCACATTTTTCCGACGTTTTGACCTTTGGGGTAAGGTCTAGTAGGGGTGGACAAACGTACTCCTGCAGCAGAGAGAGTTTTGCCATCTTGCTTGCACCTGGTAAGAGTCTTTTACCTTGGGCCTGAACGACGAGCCATCAAATGGGGCGCTGGTACAGGAGGACTTGAAGGGCTCCGCGAACTCGCAAAGGCACATCCAGGAATGTCGTCATAAGGCAATTCCTGTGCCTGCTGCCCTGCTCGCTCCATCGGTGTAAGAGAGGAGTCGAATGGAGAAGCTGACTACAGAAGACAAGGTCGCAAGCTGGGAAGCAGTCTTATCTGAAGCCCCCACAACTGTAGGATCTTGAAGAGCATCTCCCAGCTCTTTGAGGAGATCCCTCTGGAGATGAGTGAAATTGGACAAATAATTTAGTGACCTAAAGGTAAAGCCCACTGATGAAAACATACGCTTCCTATATTTGTCCATCGTACAGGACTCTGTTCGGTGGATGGACATAAGAAGTTTCTGCTAATTCCTTCTTTGTGGCTGCTGCAACCACCATAGCATCAACTGGAACCCCCTTAAACAGGGAAAGCTTGTCCTCTGGTGCTGTGATAAATTTATTGGGCCTCCTCGGAACCGGTTCCATAGATTCTGGAGACCTCCACGCCTTTTGACTGACCACCCCAGTAGCCGGTCAAAAGGAAGAGACGCACATGAAGTGGGGGGTCGGGAGCCAAACGCCTCCAGGTACACGGATTCATCTTCAGAAGTGGAAAGGGATTTCCAGACACCCCTCTGCCTGAGGATTTCCAGGATGTCTGAAAAAGAGAACTCCTCCAAAGGGGAACGTGGGGACCCTTCTAAGTACTCCACATCCATGTCTGAAGTGAGAGACTCTGGGAGAGTCTATATGCTTCCTCTTACAAGTCCTCTTCTGAGGGACCTCTTCAGGGGGCTACTCTGGGGGAAGTTTCGAAAAAAGGCGTGGTCGCCCAAAGGGGCACCCTGGGGCATTGGTTCCCCACGCTTTGGAAGGAGGGGTGGTGTGGAGGTAGACACCGGCCCCAAAGGGGATGTAGCAGAGGATGGAGCAGTCTGGGAGGACAGCACACATCACCTTGAAGGCACCATGATCCCAGTCTGAGAGAGTCTCTGGCTCCGAAGAGGCAGAGATGTCCCCCACGCCAAGAGAGATGGCTCCAAGGCTGATATAGAAGCCGAACTCACCTGCGCTGAAGCCCCGAGTGGGACAGTAGGAACAGACAAAGGTCCGATCCCGCCCCCATCCCCAGGAGCTGATGAGGGAGTCTTGGCCCCCAGATTCCTTGACAGAAGGTGGTATCGAAGAGATCAGAGCAGACATCGGACCAGAGAGAGACCAGTGGTTTTTAGATCCAAAGGTTCCACCACAATGACTTCCATGCACTCCGGCTCCGAACTCGAATGAGTCGAAGGAGGAATTGATGACAAAGTAGGTTGGACAGTGAGCCCCACATCCATACGGGCTGGGCTCGATAAAAGTTTTACCAAGGCCAGAGTCTTAACTAACCTCTTCACCACCCTCTCCACATCATCGGAGAGGCTCCTGGAGGATGAAGAAGAATGGGTGGATGAACGGTGACTACCTGTCACAGACTAGAGCAGAGGAGACTGAGGTATGGAGCGTACCGGCTCCAAGGAGGGAGACCGGTTTCTTTTATGGCTCTGGTAGTTTCCCAGGACACTGAAAGAACCGAAGGAGGTTGTGTCTTGTCGGACCTGAATGACTTCGGATCCGATGAATTTGTTTGTTTGTCATGACCCTTCGACAGTTCAGCGCTCGAAGCAGATGAAGATGCTTTTTTGGAGGGCCTATCTGATTTGCCTGCCTGATCCCCTTCCATAGATGCCTCGAAGGGCGTTTTCAGTAACCCTCTCAAAATCAACTTACTTTTCTGCTCATGCAGGACCTTAGAGCTAAAACCATGACAAATGGAACAAGAGTCCTGCTGGTGAATGGCTCCCAGGCAGTACATGCAGCTAGTATGGCCATCGGGCAATGACACCTTTTGAGTGCAGGAATTACATTTCTTGAATCCGGAAGGCTTGGATTCTTTAGTTGACTCCTTGGACAGGTCTGATAAATCCAGTAACTACCACAATGATTATTAATGACAGTAGTAAAATAAAAAAACAGCCAAAAGGACTAGGTATATTATTTTTCTTTTTTTATCAGATGGGAAACAAGAGATGGAAGGAGGAGAGTCTCTAAGTTAAACGACAACCCCTCCGACCTGGGAGATGCCTCTAACTTAAATGGCGAGCTTCTTTGAAAAAGGGAAAGTAAAAGAAAGGGGGGGGGGAGAAGCTCTCCAACCAAAATGGGGTAAAAGAGAGAATCAAATCCTCTAACAAACAGATCAGTAGGCCTGACAGAAGGAAACAATGGTCTCAACAACAAACAGCAAAAAATAGGATAGACAGGAAGTACCTAAACAGTTAACCCCTAACAACAAGGAATACTACAATTAAGAAAATATCAGGATTCTTGACAAAAAAACAAGAAAAAGCAACTTCGCCTTAGCCAGTCACAGACAATCCCGAAGCTTCAAGCGGCAAATGAGACCTGGGTAACTCTCGCTAGGCATGTTGGGATGGGGTCTAGCCTAGATGCAGTGGCAGCTCTCAAGGTTTAGGATACAGCAGTCTCGGAGCAGAGTACTGGCTCCAAACCCACCAAGCAAGAATGAAGCCGAGATGAGGACAACATAACATTTTATGTTTTGGAGCCTCTGGAAAAAAGGATGAAGTCCGTACCAAATGTCTTCTTTTTTGGAAAGTCTTAGTGTCAGCCTTGGACAAGGCTTTGCTAAAAGGGGATTTAAGTAAACCTTTTAGCAAGAAATTATTCCTGCATGCTGCTAAGGTTCTCTGAATGAACCCCTTACGCAAGTCATAATCCAAATCTAGATGAGGTGCACCTAAACAGCAAACACATGAAAGATGCCTGTCAGAACTGGGCATCTTTCTATCGCAGTCTTCACAACGCTTGAAACCTGACGTGCTTTAGATGGTTTATCAGTAATGGCCTGTTTAATCAGACATGTCTAAGCTAGTCAAAGGCGAAATACAAAAACACACACCCAAAAATACACACATACACACACACACACACACACACACACACACACACACACACACACACACACACACACACACACACACACACACACACACACACACACACACAAGTGAAAGTAGAGAAGGAGACAATCTGTCAAAGGTACACGAGATTACCTGAGGTAAAAAGGGGCAAGTATCAATGATGGTACAAAAGGAAAACTCAAAAAGGGTTAGAAGAAAAAAAAGGGTAGAGGAGTATACAACTATACAGAAATATAGCAAGATAAAAAGAACAGTTAGAGAAGCAATTTTTAAAGCCATCTCCGTAAAAAAGGAAATTAGACACTCAGCTGAGAGAAAGGCTGACGCATCTTGCTGACAGAGCGGCAAACGATCCGGGGTAATATACACAGTAGCATTATAGGTGACTTGGCTCGAGCGTTTTTGGCCGGTGCAAGCTGTACAATGGCTGAGCCAGTTCTGACCATCAGAACAGAATCCTGTCAGGAATAAATTAAGATTGACATCAGATTCATTATTCACTGTACACCAGGCAAGAGAGAAGCAAATTTATCCTAGCAATCAAGTAATATCAACAGGCAGGTGTGAGATTCAAGCTGCTGTATCCAGATGGATTCAGAATATTGTTCATGGAAAATCAAAAATATTTTTACATGTAGAACAGGATATGGGAGAAATAAATTTATCCAGCAAAAAGAAGGGGCTTATGCTTCTCATTCTTCAGATACTAAAGCTCATACAGAGACTTTTCCAGTGAAACATTTTCCAATGTTCCAAGGAAAATGCTTCTCAAACCAAAGAAAACACAGAAGTCAATTAGAAGAATCAGGAGTACCTTGGACTCGAACCAGAGAGTTTGGTCCTGGGAGACAGAGACGAACAAGAAGATAAGCAACAATGAAATTACTGAATAAATGGGAGACGTTAAAGCAGTCACATTTGTGAAATATGGCTTTGCAAAAAAATGCCTGAGCGAGACTGGACTTTTGTTGACTTTGTTAAACTTGTGGGTGGCATGTAAAGCATATACCATAATTTATGTAATGTTTAGAAGTAAAATAAAAAGAAAATAGTAACTATAAGCAAAACAATTGTTCTTCTTAATGGTATTTACACAATATTGCATGACATAAAATGTGTTGTATAGTACAGAGGTTTTGTGTAGTGTGTAGCCATGGGTAATTTAAATGTATGTGGAGGGGTTGGTGGTCTTTTCAGTGATATTGGTGTTAAAGATATTACAGTAAACACGTACTTTTCAGTTGTAAGAAATGGATGTTTTAGAGTACAAGAGAAGAAAGGCTGGAAAAAACAAGTTTAAGATAATATACAATGTAAAAGTGCACTGATTATTACATCCAGAACTAACATATTTTCTTATTTTTACAAGGTGAATGTCTTGATAATGCCCTTGGCTTAAGCTATAAAAAGTGTTTTTGTAAGCAAGTGGCCTTGAAAAAAAAAAAGACAAAATGATGAAAGCCATGAAAATAAGTTTCTTGCACCCGAAAAGATATTAGCTTGCTTTTTTCCAAACTAAAATGTTCAGTGGAAGTCAAGTCTGCAGCTGAAAGCAGTTTATACATTCTATTCCGAGTAAGACTTCCAATGATTCCTTTATGCATCTGGAGAGTTGCTAGCTTTTATCCTTTTCACTGTTGACTACTCTTCATGAAGACAAGCTGTCTTGTAGGTGCAAGTAACTAGTGAACGTTATGAGCATTCTTTGTAAAGGTAAAATGGCAAGCATGGAAGTCTCCCTGGCAACCTATGATACTTTCATGCATTTACTAGAAAGTACAGTTGTGTACACTTACCATAATTGTAGATGTTAGAGTGTATTCACTGTTGCAGTCATCACATTTGGGTTATCCCTGCCAGGGTAGCCCTCGGCCAACCAAAATACCACAGGTTCACTATTTCTGCGTTAGTTGCTGTCGCTTCAGGACTGACGTCAGGTCGTCAGTAGTATAAAGTAAGGCAGCCGACGTCATTACATCAGTTCTTCTTGCCCTGTCAGGAGCCCCCAAGTGGGAGCCAGGATATGGTAACCATAAAGTTCGTTGTAAAGAGAGAGAGAGAAGGAGAGAGGGCTGCAGGGAGGGAAACCAGGACTGCACCAATGAATACACACAAACATCTAAATTTATGGTAAGTGTACACAACTGTGCTACGTTTTGTGTTTCACTGCTGCAGTCATCACATTTGGGTTGATTCCCAAAGCTGAGGAAAAGGGTGGAGGCAGTCAATGAGACTAGAGGCTGGCTAGGATCCCCTGCAAGGCTGCAGTGGCAAAGTCTGCCCTAGATTTGGAGATGATAGGCAGGAGGCAATGCTAGGTGAAGGTGTGAACAGATGTCCATGTGGCAGCCTCCAGGATATCCCTGGTGGGGACTCCTCCGAGGAAAGCTGTAGAGGTGGAGGCTGCTCTGGTAGAGCAGAGTACTGACCCCCTTAGGGGAGGTTTCCTGTGTTGCTTTTAACAGAAATGGATGCAGTGTGCTATCCATTTGGAAATGGTTTGTTTGGATATGGCTTTGCCTTCTGCCCCTGCCAGCATGGAAGATGAACGGCTCTACTGCCATGAGTGCTTGTAGCTCGGATACTCTTCTGGCTGAAGTGACAGCCAGAAGCAAGGCCGTCTTCCAGGAGAGAAACTAACTCTGCTGAAGATGCTGGTTCAAAGGGGGGCAGGGTGAGCTTTCCCAACACAAAGTTTAGGTCCCAACCTGTAGGTGCTCTTCTGGGTGGCCTCAAGTTGCTAGCCCCTCTTAGGAATGGTATGATCAGAGGGTGTGAGAAAAGTGGGTGTTGTGTTGAAACTAGCAGAGACAGCAGAGGCATGAATTTTAATTGAGGAAAAGGACAGATCACTGTGTAGCAGGTCAGCTAGGTAATCCAGGATGAGAGGGAAGGAAGGCTCTGCCATATTGGCTCCCTTAGCCTGAATTCAGGTGCAGAATCTTTTCAATTTGTCAGCATAAGACTTTCTAGTGCTAGGGTGTCTTGCCTCACTTATAGCATCTATAACCTGTTTACTGAGATTGGCAGATTGCTCAGTGGTCAGGGAATAAGCCAGGCTGCCAAACTGAGGGTCTGTAACTGGGGATGCAGGAATTCTCCTTCCCTCTGGGTCAGGAGGGTTGGGGTCTGAGGGAGATGCAATGGTGGCCATGGGGACAGGCTGCGCAGCAGTGGGTACCAGTGCTGGCAAGGCCAGTCTGTAGCAATCAGAATTGTCCTTGGTTTTTCCTCCCTTATTTTGAACAGTACCCTGGTAATGAGAGATAGTGGGGGATATGCATAGATCGAGAGGTTGACCCAGGGAAAGGATAGGGCATCCACTTTCCAGGCCATGCAGTGAGGCTCCCTGGTGCAGAAGTTGTTGAGCTGATGGTTGGTGGGGGAAGTGAAGAGGTCAACCTTCTGGGTGCCCCATTTCTGAGTTATTAGGGTGAAGGTTCTTGGGTCTAGCTGCCACTTGTATGAGCCCAGAAGATTTCTGCTTAAGTTGTCTGCCAGAGAGTTTAGAGAGCCTGGCAGGAATTGTGCTAACAGGTGTAGTTGCATGGCTGAGGCGGTGTGCCAAATGGTCATGGCCAGCCTGCATAGAGGGTAGGAGTGAGCGTCTCCATGCTTGTTGATATACCACATCACAGTGGTGTTGTCTGTTTTGATCAATTGAGCCCCTGGGGAGAGAAGGGGCCTGAAAGCTGTCAATGTGTGCTGGACAGCTACCATCTCTTTTTGGTTGATGTGCAGATGTATTTGCTGTGGGCTCCATTGGCCCTGTATGCACCTGCCATCAAAGTGTGCACCCCAAGCATAGTCTGATGCAACTGTAGTGATGGTCTGGGCAGCGGCAGAGGTGTGGTGAGAAAGGTAGTCCCTTGTTGTGGGGGCATGCTGCAGCCCACTAAAGAAAATATTTCCTTAGGTAAGGTATCATTGGTATAAGGTCTTAAGAGTGTTGACACCAAAGGCTTTTTAGGTACCACTGAAGTTTCCTCATATGCAGTCTGGCATATGGAATGAGTAGAATGCAAGATGCCATGAACCCCAGAGCTTGCAGGATTTTCCTTGCAGATAACTGGGGTTTGGTGGCTAGTTGAGCGAAGTAGGCTGTCAGGTAAGTTTGCTTTTCTGGTGTAAGGAATGCCATCTCGGATGCTGTGTACAGGCTTGCTTCCCAGGAATATAATCCTTTGGGTGGGTACTAATTTGGATTTCTTTTCATCGATAGTGTACCCTAGGGAGGTCAGTAGGGACTTTACAAAGGCCGTACCCTAGGGAGGTCAGTAGGGACTTTACAAAGGCCAGGTGTTTGAGCAGCTTTTCCTGACTGTCTGCCTGAATTAGGCAGTCATCTAAGTATAGGTAAATTTGTATAGTTCTTTGTCTGCAGAAGGCAATGGCGGGAGATAGACATTTTGTGAAAACTCTGGGAGCAGTAGATATGCCAAAGGGAAGTGCAGAGAACTGAAAGTGCAAAGATCCTCCCCTGAAACGTAGATATTTCCTGCATGATTCCCTGATAGGAATGTGGAGGTAGGCCTCTTTTAGGTATAGGGTGGCTAGCCAAGCTTTCTTGGAGAGCATAGGTACCAGTTGCTGGAGGGTGAGCATTTTGAATTTTGGTATCACCAGGTAGGTGTTTAGGATGGATAGATAGAGGATGGGGCGCCAAGTGCCTTCTTTTCTGGGTACCAGGAAAAGTCAGGAGTAGAAACCCTGGCCTGTCTGTTCTGCAGCAATGTGCTTTATTGCCCTCACAGAGAGTAGGGAAAGGACTTGCTTTTTCACCTCTGCCCACTAGTTTGGGGGAAGATCTGGGAACACTTTTGAGGTTGGTAGAGTGTGGAAAGAAAATCTGTATCCCTGGAACACTATGCTGAGGACCCAGTGGTCGTTGCTAATGGTGGCCCAGGTGCTTGCATGGAAGGAGAGTTTTCCTCCTAGGGGAAAGTGCAGGTGGGCAGAGGGAAGGGGTAGGGGATGAGAGTCATTGTGAGTTTTTTTCATGAGAGGGTGGCTTTGCACTCCCTGGTTTTGAAGTGGAGGAACTCCATTGCTTTGATCTCTGCATTCCCTGTAATTGCTGTCTGGGCTGAACTAAACTGGAGGGGGCAGGAAAGGACCAGTGCTTGGAAGGGCAATGCCTGCTGAACCTGGGTGGCTGGACCTGTAGGAAATCCTTAACTGTCTGCATAGATTTAGCTTTTTCTTCCATCTTTTTTAAGACCTTTTCTGCCTTGGTGCCAAATAACTTGTTTTTGTGCAAGGGTGCATCCAGTAATTTATATCTGACATGGTCTGGCAAGGGCTGTTCCTTACGCCAAGCATGTCTTCTAAGGACAGAACTGGTGACTGCTGCCCTGCAAGAAGCTTCTAGGGCATCAAAACCACAGTGTAAGGTGTGCTTAGTTACTTGATTTGCAGAATGCATAATCTCTTGTAACTCTATTTTCTGCACAAGCAGGGAAGGAAGATATTTTTTGCTTTAGGAGTTCCATGGTATGTTGCTGAAATTTTATTATATGGAATTGACAATTTAGTGCTCAGATAGCAAGAGTAGCAGAGGTGTATACTTTTTTACCCCATCTGTCTAGTGCTTGGGAATCCCAATCTGAGGGATGGGATTCTTAGCAGAAGTTGCTTTAATTCTTTTAGGCCCTTGAGAAATACTTCAGGGTCAGCAGCAGGAATTTTTAAAAGAAATTTTGTGAGTAAGGGGCTCTAACACCGGTCGGGTTTTCTAGGAGCAGGCGGGAAGGTGTCAGTAGTCAAACTAGATTCCATGAAAACATCATCCACAATATCCAGGACAGGGGGAATGGCCAGGGGTCTGTGCTGTGGAAGATCTAAGAATTCTCTGGGTCTCTTTTTAGACTGAGGGTAGTCCTGACATTCCCATTGGAAATGTTCCCTTAAAGTATGAAGGGTTTCCCCAAAGGAAAAGTCCTCTGGTGGAGAGGCTGAAGGAATGGATTCCTTTGCATCAGGATCCTCATAAGCAGACAGGGGTTGCATGTCTTCATATTCAGATACATCAGAGTCATCAGACTCCTGCTCAGATAAAACTACTGGGGACAGATCTCTTACTTTTTGGAAGGGGTAGCTTGGCTTCTCCTGATCAGCATTATAAGGTCTTTGGCCATTTTAAGCATTTGAGACTTGAGGCAATGAAGCAAGTGTCTGAGATTGGGTCGTCTGTTTCTTGGGTGTGGTTCGTACCCTGGGCCTTAGAAACTCGGTAGTTTTTGAAAGAACGGTAGACGCAAAATAAGTTGTTGGTTTGTGCCAAGAATTGGTAGTGCAAAGTACTTCCTCGGAAGCCAGTGCCTGCTCAGCCGCTCCAGACCCATCCAAGGTAGAGACAACCGGAGGATCCTTAGTTGAAGAAAAGTTTTTCGACATACTGGACTCTGAAAGGGTGTCTGTAGTGGCCTGCAAATCCACAGAAGAGGGCATCAGGGGCTGCGAAAACACCTCGCAGAGGACCGAACTGATGACTAGCTTAATGGAAGCATCGTCGGTTGGTTTGGACTTGTGCTGTCTGTCTCTGTCTTTATCCTTACTTTTTTTGGAAGATCTGCTGTCGGATGGCTTACTGAAGCCATATCGGAATTCAAGGACTTAAGTGAAAATGTCTAGCTACAATAAGGGCCCAATGACGTACAGCTCTGACATTGAACAAAGCACAAAAGTGACAGCGAGGGACGTTGTGGTCTGGGCCAAAGCAAGTGACGCAGTAAGAATGAAAGTCTTGTGTGGTATTTTCTTTCCACAGGCGAGACAATTGTTAATGTTTTCTGACATTGGTTAGAGCAAAAAATAGGATCCCCGATGGGGTACTTAGCTTTAGAAGACTTCAGCTTCAATTCAGAAGACGAAACTCGGGTAGCGGCTGACCGGCACCTGTGCGAACTGCTTCTGCTTCGGGCTCCACAGCAAGAAAGACTGAAGTAATGGCGTCAGCTGCCTTACTTAATACCACTGACGACCTGACTTCCGTTCTGAAGCAACAGCAACCGACACAAAAATACTATGCCTCTGGTATTCGGGCTGGCCGAGGGCTACCCTGACAGGGATAACCCAAATGTGATGGCTGCAACAGTGAAACACGAACATCAGTGCACAATTTAGTTTTACTTAGACAGCCAGTACATTTTTTATTAGGGCTAAAAGTTAATATTTGCTGCAAGCATAGATGCTCTTTCACATCTGGGGACACAGAGCTAAGAAAAGAACAGACAACAGTGTAAGTGGGAACACAAGCTGTAATATGCGCTTTAGCATATGCAACCTTAATTTTAAGTTAGGTAATGCCTGCGGGTGCAGCTATCAATTTTGGGTAATTGCTCCTATCCAGAGGGCCACATTTCATTTCTTTTTTATTTTTTTTTTTTAAGATGGACATAGATTAGTGTTGTTTGCTCTAACTTAATAGGGGATGGGGTTGTTCTGAAAATTTTTTTTGTTTGAGGGTTTTCACTAAAACAAAAAAGTCTTGAAAACATAACATGGGTTTAAATGGAGATAAAAAAAAAACTTCATATAAACCATTAGTCTGACACAAACCGTGCGTGCAACCAAGACATAAGATGGAAATACACATTAAAAAAAAACTGTTACAGCAATAGCCTTTTTTTTTTTTTTTTTTTTTTTTTATCATAATGGCTTCGCTATCCATATTATTTTGGAGCAGAGTACAAATAGCAATGCCGATGGACAAACATTTTAAACTTTTTTTAGCATTTAACTTTAACATTGGTTATGACATAAGCAATCATACATTTACATAAATGAAAACAAACCACACTGGCATATTTTCAGTTGCAAATATTATACATCATTTATAATATATCCAGTCATTGTCAGTCAAACATTACATAATTCATTCAATTCCGGCCTTCCCTTAAACCTCTTTTATTCTCCAAAACATTACAATGCATGCATGGTTACCATAATTGCTATTTTCCATGTAATTTGCTCCTACCCTTTTCTAATTATCTCACTTCCAACTGTTGATGTCTGTTAATATATCCACTACTTCTAGTACAGCTGGTGTAGACTTTGATTTCCATACATTGCTTTTTTTTGGCAGCCTCCAGAATTAAACTCAGCAAGGCTTTACTATGTCCAGGCAATTCTGATTCTGTATCACAGCATACAAAATCATTTCTTTAATTACACGTATTTGATCACCCAACATTTCTGACAGAGTAGTCTGCAGGAATTGTTTAAAGTTTGCCAACCCATTACACTTGCAAAAATTATGTTACAATTACCTCTTTCTTCCCTAACACATCTCCAATATTTGCAATCTACTCAAGGAAACATTTTTTGGAGTCTGTTTGAGATAAATATACCTATGCAAACAGTCCCAAGCAAAGATCCCAACTCTTCTACACATTGCTGCTTATTTGGAAGCCATACATATATCATCCCATTGTTTCTTTGTGAAATGCTTAACCAATCTTTCTTCACAACCTTTTCTAACCTCCTCTGATTCCTATAGTGACCATGCAATATTTTATATGTGCTACTAATTATCCATTTTTAACAGCAGCTTGTGTTATAAATTCTATTAAAAACTCTACCAGTGCTAGTCTTTCACTTAGGATCCCCCTGTTTTTTTCTCTCTCCCTCTGCCTTCCCTTATCAAGTACTGGTATCAGAGTATAGGCAATCTCTGGCCTACAGTCCAAATGAATGTTGGTCTTTTCCCATTCTACTTCTTTTCCTTAATTACTTATTCCAAATACCTCTGTTCTTTTGCCAGTTTTCTCAACTGGATTCCTCTTGTCTAATCTCTGTATCCTTAATTGTCAGAATCTCCGTTCTCCATCCCCATAGTAGCTTACTTCTTAGAATACCTTCTGCTACTTCATAAATATAATATTCTATACGGTTATTGTTATTCTCCTTAAGGATCTGCATCCAAAATCACAGTCTCTCCTTGTTTTTTTGAGCACCCACCCCAATTTCATCATACCTTTAAACTTTGAGTTACATTTTTCTTCCTGTGCTATGTATAGGGCCCTTAACTGTAGTTCTGAAATAACCCTTGAAATTAGGTAGTCCCAAGCAACCTTGTTATAGTGGAAGAATCACCTTATCCCACTTGACACTTGCCCTCTTTCCCTACCAGATAAAATCCTTCAAATCTTAATTGCTATCCACAACTTATCCTCTAGTTGATAAAAATATGCTTTATGAATCCCTTATTTTGCCAATGGTTCTAAACACAACACAAATAAAAGTAAAAATGAGGACACCCCTGCCTGGTTTCTCTGCTCAAATGGAACTAAATCAGAAAGGAACCCGACACACACATGCACACTAATTTTTGCCTCAGATCCCTCATATAGCCTCCTAATCAACACTAATTTTATCATGGAACAAAAATGCTTCCAATGCCTTACTCTTAAAATCCTAGCTTACTCTGTCAAATGCTCTCTCTGCATCAAGACTAAATAACAGTGGCATTTTCTTACATTCTGCTTCCCTCCGATCATCTTTGCTCTATTAATGTTGTCAAATGTTCGCCTCCCCTCTACAAAACCACAATGATCCATATCGATCAGCTTTGGCATTCTTTTAGCCATTATAGACATATGTTTTATAATCATGTTTTAGAACTGACATGGGCCTATATGAAGCTGGCTCCGATGGGTCTTGACCATCATTAGGTACTACAGCCACCACAGACTTCTTGCAGGATGTTGGTGCTTCTTCTCCTTTTAAAATACTGTTAAACAATCCTTCCAGACCTTTCTCATTTTTCCCCTCCTAGCTTCCAAACTTCCACAGGAATGCCATCTATTCTTGTTGGCTTTCTTGTAGATGTTTATACATCACAATTTTTATCTCATCTCCGCCTATCCAAACTTTTAGTAATTCTGAATCAGTTCCCTATAACCTTGGCATACGTAATTCTTCAATAGACATTTCCATTTGTACTTTTTCTTGACTTCCTCATTTCTCTGCTTTATACAGATTTTTCATAGAATTTCTAAAATATTTCTAATAGCTCTTCCAGGTCTCTGGTTATTTTCCTTGTTATAGGCTCCTTAAGCTTGGACTTTCTGTTGCCTGAGCCATTGTGATAAAGTTTTTGTGATCTGGAGTTAACTGGGCCATGTCTTGTTCTGTAAGATTCCCCCATTCTGCAATACTTGAACCTTTGTCAGTCCCTCTAAATAATTGTTACTTATTAACCACATCTCTTTCTTTCGTTTCTACCTTATTTTTAAACTCAGCTTTAATTTATCCCACTCCCTAGAAATATTTCCTCAAGAAATTTCTGTCTTCCCTAATAACCCCTGAATAACTTCTATCATCCATTCCGTAAATTCCTTTTTTACAGACAGGTGGGGAAATGCCAGTGTCTCATTTTTATTTCATTACCCTGCATTTTTATTTTAGTTATTATTGGTGCATGATCTGAAATAGTTATTGGAAGCATATCAAAACTTTGAATTAAATGCACATGTTCCTGTGAAAATTAATTTCTGTCTACCCTTGCCCAGTTTTTGTACCCTGGGGAATATGTAAATGATCTATGAACTCCTACTACTAAAATAACACCTTCCACACCAGATGTTTATAAATGTCTTCAAAGATCTACCAGTTATATTTTCCCTTCTAGACCCACAATGCAGCCTCACTGCTGCAAATCAAATTGCAGTCCCCGCCTCTAATAATCCCTGCTGAAAGATGATTATTTCTCCAAGAATTTTCTTAAGCGCCATTGTAGCAGTTTTGGGAGGAATATAAATACGTGCCAGCATAATCCTCCTCTCTTGACAATAGCCCCTTAGTACTACAAACCTACCATCATCATCTTTCTTCCTCTCTCTATTGGAGCTCCTCTCAATTAATACATGTACCCCCCCTTTTTCCTCTGACCCATATATTCCTCTGAATAAATATCCTGAAATCCTTTCTTTATCAAATTCACATGCTCAGTATTTTCTAAATGTGCCTACTGTAGCATTGCTATTTGCACTCAGCATTTTTAAATATAGTTCACTACTTTTTCTTTTTTGCATACATCTGTGAGACCATTCATATGTAAAGGTAACATGGAAAGTGCTGTCATTATAAGAATTTAGTATTCCTACTTGTTATGCATAAGAGTGTCTAGTTTCAGCTTTTGTGATGCATGCTTACAATAAAGTTTGCAGGTTGATCTTTACAGTTTATCATATCCATTTGACACACACATCTTACAAGACTTTGTTTTAATGAAAACCCTCAAACAAAAAAAAAAAAAAAAACACACAGAACCTATTAATACCAACACACAAAGCTATGTATATCTTCAAATACAGGTGGTACCTCGCAATTTAACCACCTCGCAACTTGACTGTGCTTTTGACCACCTGGGAGTCCTCCGATTCGACCCAGAAAGGAGGCGAAAAAGTTGTTCATTGTCTCCTGTTGTGTTATGTAGTGCAGTTGTTTCTTTTAAGTGCTGCAAAGAAGTGAATGGGGCCAAAGAAGAGTGATACTGGCAGGAAAATAAGTGGCTGAGCATTGAAAAGAAGAAAGAAATCCTAGGTAAAATTGAGAGAGTAGGCAAAACAGGATGACTAGAAGAACAGTATGGCATGCCTAGGTCCAACATTTTGGAAAAATAGAGGCAGTATTCATGGCTGATAAGGTGTCAAAAGGAGCAACAAAGCTTTTGGACAAACACAGAAAAACAATTCACAAAGATATGGAGAATTCTTGTTTGGATCCAGGACAGGGAGATGAAGGGAGATCCAATAACTCAGGTAATGATCTGTAAGAAAGCCAAGCTCATCTTTGAAGACCTACAAAAAAATCTCTAGGAAGTAGTTCACAGCAAATCAAGGAATTTAAAGCAAGTAGGGGGTGGTTCCACAGATTTAAAAAAAGAAGTGGCACCCACAATGTTCTGAGATAAGGAGAGGCAGCTAGTGTTGACAAAGAAGGTGCACAGAAAATTGTTAAGGAATTTGAAGAATTGATAGAGAAAGAAGGCTGCCTGCCAGAACACATTTTAACTGCAATGAAACAAGGCTTTTCTGGAAGAGACTACCAAGCAGGATTTAAATAACCCAAGACGAAGCTAGGATCCCAGGTCACAAGCCCATGAAAGATGGGCTCACACTGGCAGCAAATGCCAGTGGAGGCTTCAAGCTGAAGCCTATACTGGTGTATCACTATGAAAACCCAAGATGTTTTGGAAAAAAGATTATAAACTCAAAACTACATGTAACATGGAAATCAAACACCAAAGCTTGGGTAGACCAGTCAGTTTTTCAAGGATTTGATTTTTGAGGCGTTTTCTCCAAGTATCAAGAAGTAACTGATTGAGAACAATTTGCCAATGAAAGCGCTTTTGTGTCTGGATAATGCCTCTGCCCACCCATGAGAGTTAGAGGAAATTCTTCAGAAAGACTACGATTTGACATCAAGGTTCAGATCCTTCCCCCAACACAACTTCTCTCATTCAGCCTATGGATCAACAGGTCAATGCTTGCTTCAAGAAGCTCTACACAAAAGCATTCATCTCAAGCCTCTTCTGACAGAAACAGTTATATCACATTAACGTGAACTAGATAAAACAGTAATCATAATCGGTGACAACAGATATCCAATTTCATAACTGTTACACAATGATGTAATAAGCATGCATTTTAGGTTGACAGGAAAAAATGTTAAATCCATCTAAGAATGCAGGCTATCATCAAATCTGTATGTGACATGTAAGCCATAGTTTTAGCATACAGTAGGCCTCAATTCCTCCTCCACATCCTCTCCTCCATTTAAGAGATGTTCTACACTCCAAATCATGGGTGAGCTACTTTTTTTTTTTTTTTTTTACTGTTTTGTGTATTTAATTTTCTTTGGGCCGGGAACAAATTAAACTATTTTCCATACATTTTATGGGAAATGGTGTATCGCAATTTGACCTTTTTGCAATTCAACCACTGTTTTGGAATGGATTATGGATGAATTGTGGGGTACCACCTGTAATGAAGTTTAACTCTTCTAAAAGGAACAACTGCCCCAAATTGACATCATACTCCCAGCCTTGAATTAACCTACAATGAAGGTTAGGCATGTCAAGACGCATGGTACAGCCTTGTGCATCTACTTCAAAAAGTGCTGTTTTTGTCTTATCTTTATTCCTCTCCCAGATGTAGAAAACATGAAACATCTCCCAGCCACTAAAAGAAAGTAGTATTCATTTTGTTCTTGCTCCTTTATCAGTCTGTCTCCATAGAAACATGAGAACCAGATACACAGTTGCCTTCCACTACAAGCTTTTCAATATTGGAATGTGAACATTAATTTGCTAGAGGAAAACTTTTCATTAAATTCAGTCTTCTATTTATCTGCTTTCCCTTAAACCTTGTTATTAGATCAAGCCAAGGGCCTTAATCCATTTGTTCTCTAAGCACAAGTAAGAAAAAAAGATAGATTTCTTATGCCATGCTCTCTTGTTCAGGCTTTCTTCTCAATTTACATTGCAGTGCCTACATTTCATTAAAATGAACACGAGAAAAGGAAAGAAATAGGGGCACCTGTTTACATTAGCATCCATATTACACACAAAAGTAACTGAAAAAGGTTTACTTTATAGCATGTAGTATGCAAGTAGTATAAATCATAAACTATAAAAAAACTCAAAGAAAATTGTCTTTATCTACAATTAACTAGTTCCCTCCTCTTCCCTCCTACTGTTCTTCCAAACATGAATTTAAGCATACACTTTGGAGTCCCCTAGAAATTTAACAAAGTAAAAAAAAAAAAAGATCAATATTTCCAGGATTTCTTGCCCATCATATTTCACAGATGTAATAAATTATTTGTAATTCCACATTTATTCATCATTTTCTGAATTGCTAGGTTTTTTTCCTGGTGCTCCATCTCCAAAATCTAGTCTCTGCTTCATTTCCAGTATTTATTAGTTATGTACTTACCATATTTTGGTATCTGTGTTGTCCTCTTCTCATTTTGCTTCATCTAAGGGTCTCAGATCTGAACCTCAGATCCAGCTCGGCCACTTCCCATAAACATGAACTCCCAGGCTCAAACTCTTCCCCTTACCCATAATCCTTTACATCTCGTCCAACCTCCTCAGATTGAGTTTGCTACCCCCCCCAAAGCCAAGGAAGAAAGAAAAAAAGAACAGGAGCTCAACCTGGAACCAGGGTTCCAACAAAGGCCATCTTGATCCTCTAAAAGCATACATAGGAGGAGGCGGAAAATTGGGCAGGAAGGTGAAGCAGAATGAGAAGACGGCAACACGGATACCAAGTTATGGTAAGTACATAAATAATAAATATGATGTTATCCTCCTCATTCTGCTTTACGTATGGGTCAGAGTCCCTAGCTACATATTTTCTAGGGTGGCCAAAAAAAAGGATATGGTGGAGCACAGAAGAACCAAAGGATGTGCTTCTCCTAAACACCACATTCAATTTAGTGGGACACAAAGGCATGAGAATTAGACCAAGTGGCGGCAACACAAATGTCAACAATGGAAATCCTAAAAGAAAAAGCAGCCGACGCAGCAACATACCTCGTGGAGTGAACTTTGAGAACCTGGCAACTTCCAACCATTCGTTTCATAAATGAAGGCAATATAGTTAGTGATCTACATTGCAATTGTTACTTTGGAAACAGCATGACCCCTACGATTACGGATAAAATAAACAAATAACTGGTTCAACTTCTTGAAGTGCCTTGTCCTATGGAGGTAGAACCGAAGCTGCCTGGGAACATCCACGAATGTAGAAGGTATTCTCCTTTGTTAGAGCAATTAGGAAAGAACACCAGTAATTGAATACATTGGTTGATAATCAAAAATGTAGCCACCTTCGCCATGAAAGAAGGATTAGTACGGACAGACACCCTATCCTTGTGGAAGATGATGCAAGGATGTTTGGAAAAGTACGCTTGCAACTCGGAAACCCTATTTACTGACATGATGGCAACAAGAAAATGCAGATTTCCAAGACAAAAACTTCAAGTCATAATCCTTAGCCAGCTCAAAGGGACTCTGGGTTAAGGCTTGCAAAACCAGAGTGAGATCCCATGGGGATGTAGGATCTTTAATAGAAGGCCTCAAAAGAAAGATCCCTTTCAAGAAAGCTTTACAGTGACGAGCAGAAGCAAGAGACCATGATGAAAATCCTTAAAGTTGCAGATAGCCGCTAGCTGCAGTTTAATGGTAGCAAAACTAGAACCTTGCTTAAACAAAGATTCTAAAAATGAGAGAATTGAGGGGATTGGAGCTGAAAAAGGGTCCAAGTTATTACTGATTGCCAAAACAGAAAATCTCTTCCACTTACTCTTGTAAGCCTTCTTAGTAGATAGTTTCTGGGAGGCCTGAAGAACAGCTTTGACTGGAGTAGAAAACCTGGGCCCTCTAACATAGAAAGTAGAGAAGCCATGTGGTCAACTTGAGTGTGTAGAGATCAGGGTGGCATCCTGAAAATCAGGTGAGACAGGTTGTCCAGTTTGGACTTCAGCATCCAAAGAGGATCTCTGAGATGAGATCAGAGAAAAGGGAACCACACCTGACGAGGCCAGAAGGGAGCAATGAGGATTACTGTGCTCTTATACCATTTGGCTTTCTGAAGACACTTGGGAACAAAGGAAGAAGAGGATAAGCATACAGGAGTCCTGGAGCCCAATTGTGGACTACAGCGTCCCTCGGCAAGCCTCCCCAAAGGGGGAATAAGAGCGAAATAATTGCTGCATTTGGTTTGTAAGGGGATGTGAAGAGATCACAGCAGGGAGAACCCCAACAGTGAAATATCTCGTTTGCCACTGATTGAGGGACTACTCATGAGGCATCATAATAGACCTCCTGAGCCTGTCCGCTAACACGCTGGATTTCCCTGGTATATGTGTTGCAAGAAGAAAGCGGTTTGAAGAGAACTCACATTCCCAGACCCTCATGGCCTCTCTGCAGAGAGGCTATGAACGGCTTCCTCCTTGCTTGTTGATGTACCAGAGAACAGTCATGTTGTTGGTGTGAACAGCAATAGTCCCTGGAGGGAGGATGCCCTGAAAGGTTTGCAACAACACAACAACCACCCTCATCTCCAACACTTTGATATGCAGACTGGTCTCTGTGTCCATCTGCCTTGAACTATCTTTGCCATGGAACTGACCCCCCCCCCCCCCAATGGGAAATGCAAGAGAAGAGTGAACAGTCAGATCTGCTTGAATCTACCAACTCAGATAGGTCTGCTAATGTTTGTTAACTTAATAGCAGCAGATAAGGGACAACGTAGAACAGACAATTGAACAGAGTCCACTGCAGAATGCACATACAATACCTTGCTAATGAGGCCAACATTATGGCAGCAGCCACAGGGCCCAGAGCTCTCAAAATTAATCTGGCTGTAGGCGATGAGGAAAGTAGAACAGTTTGAACTTCAGACTTGTGATTTTAAAGCAAGGCAGCTGTCTGAGTAGAAGTAGTTAGATGTACCTCAATGAACTCTAGGTTCTGAACTGGCATGGGTTGTAAATTTTCCACATTTATGGTTATGCTTAGACAATGAGACAACTGGTATAGATAATCCCTGGCTTGACAAAGTTGATGTTGAGTGGGAGTGGTCAAGAGCCAATTGTCCAGATATTGGAATACCTGAAACCCTTGCAGTCGAAGATGAGCTGCAACCTCTGTTATGAACTTGGTAAACACCCGGAGGAGGGGGGTTTGGTGAGACCAAAGAGCAGAGCTCGAAACTGGAAATGATTGGCTCCCAGATGGAAGCGCAGATTACTCCTAGAGCTCTTGTCTATTCTTACGTGATCGTACACATCCTTGAAGTCCACTGAACACATCCTTCCTCAGTAACAGGAGTATTGACTGTACCATCACCATCTGGAATTTGATCTTCATGAACAAGATGAGATTGCTTACGTCCAAAATAGACCTCAGGTCCCCTGTCTTTTTTGGCATCAAAAAGAAACAAGAAGTTATTTACTCACCATAACGTTCGATGTATGTACTCCATCTCGCTTCACATTCTTACTCACGGTTCGGAGCCGAATATCGGCTCTGACTCGGCCAACTTGTATCCCATGCTGCACTGCTCCATAGCCCCAGATCTAGTTTGCTGCAAAACCACAATCGCACCTCATGCATAACAACCCACTACAGTAGAACATTATCAAGGGGAATAAGAAAAAACAACTGTCATTCAAGGGTACTCAACACCAATTCCAGCCTCCAAATCCTCCAGGAAGGGGGCAGTTGGGAGGGAATGTAAGAATGTGAGGCAAGATGGACTAGATACATCGAAAGTTATGGTGAGTACATAACTTCTTGATGTTTATGTAGTCCAATCTCGCCTACATTCTTACTCACGGGACAGCGTCCCCAGCACCTCTATCCTGGGTGGCTCAAAGGAAGATACTCCTGAAGACTGTGGAACCAAAGGAAGCCCGGCCCCTAGAAGCCACATCCAGTTTGTAATGAGTAATAAAGGTGTGTGTGGAAGCCCACGTGGCTGCAGCACAAATATCATCCAAAGAAAGTCTGGCATGGTAAGCTATTGATGCAGAAACAGCCCTGGTAGAGTGAGCCTTGACTGAGAATGGTAGATTTCTGCCCGCAGAGGAGTAAATAAAGGAAATACAACTTGAAATCCATCTGGTGATTGTAACCTTGGAAATAGGGGATCCTGCTCTACTTTCTGAAAAAGACGCAAACAATTGGTTAACTTTTCGTAGTTGTTTTGTCCTGTGCAAGTAGAATCATAATTGCCTGTGCACGTCCAACTGATGAAATCTAAACTCTGCTTTGTTCAAGAATTGAGAGAAGAAAACTGGCAGCTCAATAGACTGAGATTAACAGTAGATGTAACTTTAGGAAGAACGGACGGATTAGGTCTAAGAGAAACCCTATCCTTATGGAAGATTAAATACGGGGGTTTGATGGACAGAGCTTGAATCTCTGGCACCCGTCTAGCTGATGTGATGGCTATCAGGAAAGCAGTCTTCCAAGACAGAAACTTTAACTCACGAGGCAGCCAGTTCAAAAAGTGGGGAAGTCAGGGCTTGCAAAACAAAGTTTAGATCCCAGGGCATCATAGGTTCTGACACAGGAGGCCAGAGTAACAAGGTGCCCTTCAGAAAGGCCTTACAGAGTTTATGTGCCATAAGGGAAGGCTCGTAGGAGGTATGAAAATTTGAAATAGCAGCCAGCTGCACTTTAATGGTAGCAGGGGCAGAACCCTGTTGAAAGAGCATGGACAAAAAGTCCAAGACAGCAGGAAATGGGGCTGTGTAAGGGTCAAGTCCTTGGGCCTTAGCCCAAATGGAAAATCTCTTCCATTTGCTGGAATAAATCTTCCTGGTGGAAGACTTATGAGAAGAGGATAAAATGTGTACCACCTCAGGCAAAAAACGATGAAGTCTGACTAACGACGGAAGTGGAGTAGCCAGGTTGTCAACCTGAGGGTCCGCAGGGAGAGATGGAACTGCCCAGACATGTGCGTCAGTAGGTCTAGTACTGGGTCCAGAATCCAAGGACTGTCCACCGCAAATTGATGAAGAAAGAGAACCAGACTTGGCGAGGCCAGTGTGGGGCAATAAGAATCATCTTGCCTCCCGAGGATATGGCTTTCTGAATCACTCTTGGTAACAGAGGAAATGGAGGGAAAGCATAGAGCAGACCGGAGAGCCAATCATGGACTAGAGCGTCCCTGGGTGACTCCCCCTATGGGGGGATCAGGGTAAAGTAGCTGCTGCATTTGGCATTGAGGGGACTGGCAAAAAGAATGTAGCAAGGCTGACCCCACCTGCTGAAAATCTGTTCTACAACCAGAAGGTTCAGGGACCACTCATAAGGCATCAGAACAGCTCTGCTCAGCCTATCTGCTATCACATTGGCCTTCCCCGAAATGTGCGTTGCCACTAGAAACCGTTGAGAAGACACTGCCCACTGCCACACTCGCATGGCCTCTCTGCACAGGGGGTAAGATCTGGTTCCTCCTTGCTTGTTTAGGTACCACACAACGGACATGTTGCCCAAGTGAATTGCAATCATTCCCAGAGGAAGAGAGCTCTGAAGTGCCCGCAACGCCAATAACACCGCTCTAATCTCTAAAACACTGATGTGCAGATGTACCTCGTGATCTTGCCACATGCCTTGGACTGTCCTGCCAAGATAATGCCCCCCCCCCCAATCTGGGAGGCATCCGTGGTCACCATGGCGATGGGAGACGAAGGAACAAAAGGTTTTCCCTCGTCCAGATTGGTGGGACATAGCCACCAATGGAGATCCTACTTGCATCGATCCATGAGTAGGATTTGGTGGGAAAGGGGGAGTTTCTGAAAGGACCACTGGGCAAAGAGAAGCCACTGAAGAAGCCTCATGTGTAATCTCGCTAGAGGCACTAACATAATGGCAGCTGCCATGGATCCCAGAAGCTGAAGCACCCATCTCACTTGTACTTTCCTGAGGGGTAATAAAGGATGAACCGGATTCTGCAACATTCCGATCCTTTCTTGAGGCAGAAAGGCTCGCATTTGGACGGTGTCTAGCTCTGCGCCTATAAATGTGACACGCTGTGAGGGCAGCAAGACAGATTTTTCCCAGTTCAAGGTAATTCCTAGTTGTTGACAGAGGGTAATGGTAGCGTCCCTGGCCCGGATGAGAAGATGCCTGGTGGGGGCGGTAGGTAAGGAGCCAGTCGTCCAGGTATGGAAACACTTGGAATCCTTGACATCTGAGGTGAGCTGTCACCACCGCCAACCACTTGGTAAACACCCTGGGGGCTGTGGTGAGACCAAAGGGCAGGGCACAAAACTGAAAATGACTGGCTCCCAGCTGGAAGCACAAGTGACTCCTGGATGCCCTGTCCATTTTGATATGGTAGTAAGCATCCTTGAGGTAGATAGAGCACATCCACACTTCTTTTCCCAGCAACGGGAAAATGGACTGAAGGGTGACCATTCAGAACTTGGACTTCAGAACGTAGTGGTTTAATCGGCTGAGATCTAAAATGGGTCTCGCGTCCCCTGTTCTTTTCGGCACCAAGAGTAGTCTTGAGTAAGTCCCTAATCCGATTTGGTCTGAGGGGACAGGTTGGATGACTCCTTTCTTTAGCAGCTTTGAGACTTCTAATGCTGCGTGATCCCTTTGACTGGGTGGAACGTCCGGGAATCTCCCAACTGGAAGGGGATCTGACAAAAAGGGAATGGTATAACCTTTGGAAACTATTCGTAGCACCCATCGATCCTGCGTGATGCTTTCCCAGGCTTCCGGGTACAGTGAAATGCGGCCCCCGACTGGCTCTGGAATAGCACAGTCGGGCAACACATCAGGAACGATGGTAAGAGAAACCGCGAAAGGAATCACGGTCTCCTGAGTTGCAGGGGCCTCCTCTGCCTCTAGGGCGGGGTCTTCCAGAATAACCTTCTCCTCCTCTAGAGGGGGACTCACCTTGTGCAGCAGGGAAAAACTTCTGTGATTTCTTGAAGCACATCTTCCCTCCTCTCTCAGCCTTGGGGTAAGGCCTAGAGGGAAGGGAAAAACGGACCCCTACAGCTGACAGGATCTTTCCCTCTTGCTCACATCTGGTGAGGGTGTCTTTCACTTTGGTCCCAAAAAGTGAGGACCCATCAAAGGGGGCATCAGTGAAGGAAGACTTGAAGGCCTCCGCAAAATGACAGGTGCATCCAGGCTTGCCTCCTGAGGGCTACTCCCGAACTAGCTGCCCTACTCGCCCCCTTGGCTGCATACGAAATGAGCCTCATGGATAAGTTGACAATCGAATTGAGGGTAGACACCTGGGCGTTAACCGTGTGCGCTAACGCCTCAGGTACGTCACCCGCTAAAGTATCTCCTAACTCCTTGAGGAGATCTCTCTGGAGTAGAGTAAAATGACAAAGATAGTTCAGCGACTACAGGGTGAAGGTCACTGATGAGAGGGTACGCTTCCCGTACCAGTCCATGCTCCTGGACTACTTGTCAGGAGGATGGACAGAGGAAGAAGACTGCTACTTCCTGCTGTGTGGCCGCCACCACCATGGCATCTACAGAAACCCCTTCGGACAGGAACTCTTTCCCAGGGGGAGGGGGGGGCAGAAAGAAACTTATTGGGCCTTCTGGGCACAGGTTCCACCAAATCAGGATTCTCCCACACCCTTCAACAAATTAAATCCAGGAGCTCATCGAAAAAGGCAGAGGGTTGAGCACCAAAGGCCTTGAAGAATACAGACTCCTCCTCAGAGGGGGTTTTGGACGGCCAGTTGCCTCTCTGTCTCAATATCTCCAGGATGTCGGAGAAAGAGATGTCATCAGAGGATGACTTGGGGGACCCCTCTGACTCCTCGAGGTCGGTATCAGAAGTGAGAGACTCGTCCCAGGAGTCTATGTGCTTCCTCTTGCACAACTTCTTTCTGGGGGGCTCCTCAGGCACTGACTCTGAGGGATCCTCAGAAAGTTGAGGACCGCTCATGGGGGTATCCCCAGACCTTTGGGCTCTGCCATCCATGGATAGGGGGACATCAGAAGCTCTAGCCGGGGTAGAAGAGGACGGAATGACCGATCCGGGTGATATAACTGAAGATCTGGCCAGTGCGCTCCTCATGGCCTCGAAGGCAGGTCCCCTCAAATCAGAGGAGCAACCAGTCTCTGAGGCCACGACCGGGGTTGGGGTTCCCCGAGCTGATGCGCCGAGGGGGAGGCTCAGAACCGAGAGATGTCCCGAAGTATTCCCCTCGGGTCCGACAGAGGAAACCAGAGTACCGAAACCTGTGAACGGAGCCAACAAGGTTGGAGCAGACGTCAGCACCGATAAACCCTTGAGGGGTATCGGAGCCAGCACAAGAACATCACTCGGAGCAAAGCACTCCGGCTCCAAAAACAAGGAAGTGCTCGGAGGAGGAACCATCGACACAAGCATCGGGATGGGCTCCAGAGCCGACTGGGTCAGAGCCGAAAATAATTTAGCCAACACCGGCGACTGCAGGAGCCTCTGAACCACCCTATCGACATCCAAATCAGAAAGCCTGGAGGATTTGGAGGACTGAGAGGGGGATTGGGATCCCCTGTCAGGAGAACCATGCCTTACACTGGGAGACCGGCTCTGAATGGGTTTCAATAAAATTGGAGCCAAGGTTGATTCCAGCACAACAGATACCTTCTGCGGCCCCGAGGACAGAGGAGCTGAGGAGGTAGAGTCCAGTTTAGAAGTTTTCTCCAGTGGCTCTGAAGAGACAGACTGAGCCGGAGATCTTTTCTTCGCTTTCAAAGCCTTAGACTGGGAACTAGGAGTCGAGTCTAAAGACTCCTCAAATGAAGGTTTTAGGAGTCCCTTCAATATAAGTTTATTTTTCCTTTCCTGTAGCACCCTCGGACTGAAGGCGTGGCAGAAGCTATAGGATTCTTGCAAATGAATTGCTCCTAGGCAATACACACATATGGAATTGTCCGTCCATAATGGACATCTTGTAGTTACATTTGGAACATTTCTTAAAACCCGAAGGTTTGTGTTCCTGCTGATTCTTAGACATCTCAACTAAATTACCACATACACCGAGAAAGGAGATGACCTAGCCGGAAAACAGCGAAGGCGGGAAACTAACACTCCACACAAAAAATCCCAAAGAACCTCTAATTAAAACGGTTCTATGAAAGTTTACAACACACAACTCAACCAGAGAAGAACTACTGACTAAAATTCAGGACAGAGTAAAAGTTAAACACTACACAAAATGGGAGGACAAGGTCCTCTAATTTAAACAGGCCTAGCCCACCGGAACTGCAAGGGATACCAACTCACACAGACACAACACTACAACAAATTTTAAACAGTAAACAGAAGAAATAGCTATGAAAATAGCTTTTGTTTGAATAGCAACAATTTTCTGAAGAGAAAATATAATTTTAGAGGTACTTAGCCACAGCCAAGCGAGACCACGTCCTAGCTACACGAGCGGCAAACCAGATCTGGGGCTATGGAACAGTGCAGCATGGGATACCTGTTTAGCCCAGCCAATTAGAGACTTCGTGCTAGAAAATAAAAGTTGGCAGAGTCAGAGCAGATATTCGGCTATGAACCATGAGTAAGAATGTAGGCAAGATTAGACTACTTAATATCAGTAGTTCTGAAACCTTTTGATCAGTCAAGACCTCCTGGATAACTACTTTTCTGAACCAATGCAGCAATTTCAGCTGCTGCCAACTCCCTTTGACTGGGTGGAACATCAGGGAGTGATTTCAGTACATTTGGAGGGGGAACGGGAAAGGGAATGTAGTAACCTCTAGATATAATTTCTATCACCCAAGCATTTGATGCGATTTGGGACCAGGTGTTTGAGTGAAGAGAAACGACCCCCAACTGCCTCCAGAGTAGGACAGTCAGGCAGAGCCTCAGAAACACTTAAACAACTCATCGGGAAAGGATTTTCTGGCACCCTGGCTCTGTGGGCCCCCTCTGCCTCTAGGGTGGCATCTGCCATTATAGGCCCCTCCTCTGCCTCTGGATGAGAACTCTCCATTTTGGTCAGGCAAGGAACCTTGAGATTTGCAAAACCAAGTTTTCTTAGCACCCCTTTGAATCCTACAGTATGGTCACTGGGGAACATAATTCCTATGGCATACAAGGCTTTGCCTTCTTGTTCACAGCAAGTCAGGGAATCCTTAACAGATGCTCCAAACAACGAGGAACCATCAAAGGGGGTTTTGACAAAATGCCTTAAAGGGTTCTGTGAAATTGCACAGCTGCATCCAGACATGATGGTGCATTGCAATGCCAGTACCAGCTGCCCTAGAAGAAGCCTCTGCTGAGTGTGAAATAAGCCTCAAGGAGGAGTAGGCAAAAGATGAGTAACTAGCTTAGGGGAAATTTTATTGAACTCCCTTAGGCATGGACCACAGAATCGGAGAGTTCCTTGATCAGGCCTCTGAAGGCAAGTAAACTCTGCCAGGTAATTGAGTGCCCTCATCAAAAAAGTCGCTGTAGCAAAAGTGCACTTCCCAAACTTGTCCATCGTTCTGAACTCTATGTTCGGCGGATGGAAAGTGGAGCTCTGCTGGGGGAGTCCTTGGTAGTGGCTGCCACCACAGTAGCATCAACAGGAATACCTTTACTCTAGAAGAAACAACCCTCAGGGGGTGAAAGCATTTTCTCAGGGAGCAAAGGAACTGGTTATCATCGACGGCTCCTACCAGACCAGACTGGCAACCAGGTCAACAAGAGTCAGCCAGGGGGACCACCCAAAATCTAGATGTCCCCATCACAAAGGCCTCCAGGAATACAGATTCCTCCGAAGAGGGAGTTTGTAAGTCCAGCCATCTTTTACTTTCAAAATCTCCAAAATGTCTGTGAAGGAGACATCATGGGGTGGCATTTTGGGCAACCACTCTCCCTCATCGTAATCTGTATCCTCAGTGAGAGACTCCATAGGGGGTCCACGTGCCTCCTTTTGCATGCCCTCTTCCATGGAATGTCCTCCAATGGATACTCAAGAGAAGAGCCAGAAGAGGAAGGGACAACCACAGGTGGAGGAGACAGGAGGACCTTTGAGACAGGCTGACTCTGGGCAAGAATGGTTGATCCAAAACCTCTACCCAGTGGAGGAGCACAGGGTGAAGCAGCTGTTGAAGGGACCAGCACTCTTCCAGCAGAGAATGTCTTTTTCAATGGCTGAAAAGTAGATGGTCCCGGAGAAATACCACCAAGCTTCCCCAGAGCCGAAGCTGCTCAGGAAGACTGAAGCAGCCCATCAGAACCCAGACGAGACTGCATCTGCACTGTCAAGGGCCAAAGCTCCAAGGGGGAGAGGCTGATTTATTTCCAGTTTGATGACTGGGGAAGTCCACTGAGCCCCAAGAGCATGTTTTCAGTGGAGGCCCGGGGAGAATAACTCCACAATACAAAGTACAATACAATTGCAAAAAATACTAAAACAAATACAGAGAATATTTACAATAGTAGTAAAGAATATAAAACAGAAATATGTAATAAAACAGTTTGGAGAACATGTTCATAATCACATGGTGGAACACACCAAACATCCAAGGTGATGAAATGGTTGCAATTTAGAATTGGTGTCTGTCGATAGGTAGTATGACATCATAATTTTAAGGGATAATGGAGTGAAATAGGTGGTGTATAACTTGGTACAAGAAGGAGATTTTTGGGCTAAAAGGGAGGAATAGAAGAGTTAAGGATGAACTAAGTAGGGATGATACATGTACATTTCCATTTAGAGTAAAGGTAGGAATGGAGCTGTGTTTTAAAGTTTTCCAGGTTCTGTAATGTCCTTAGAGTAGGGGGAAGAGAATTCCATTTTTTTGGCTAGGGAAAAAGAAAGGAGTAGTTTGTCCAGGTGAGCGGTTTTGGTTTATGAACGCTGATTAGGTTTTGATTTTCTGATCTGAGAGTTCTATTTGGTAGGTAGGGAGGAAGGATGTTAGAGAGAGCAGGGCATCTAGTGGGGTTGAAGAGGAGACACTGTGATCAGCTGGAGGTAATCCAGATGGTTTGGTAGTTCAAGTCAATTGAGAGAGTGGAGGGCTACACAGTGATGGGAGGAGTGTTTGGTGTTCGTGGCGAATTTGGAAATTTTGTTAACAGTTTTCTAACTTGGAACTGATCGATATCAATAGGTTAGTTAGCAAGGTTGCACCGTACATTAGGGAAGGAAGGAGATAAGTGGAAGCAAGAGTTTGTCTAGTATGGGATGAGGAGAAGCGATTGCTCCTGTAAAGTACACCAAGTTTTTAGTAAGTTTTCTTTATGTTTTGATGTGGTTGTCAAATTTTAGATATTCATCTATAACGCCACCTAGTAATTCGGCCTTGGGAACAACTTCAATAGGAGTGTTGTATTGATTTAGAACTTGGAAAGAGGATTTGTCTGAGAGCAACTGAGCCAAACCCTTCCACTTGGACCCAACCATGACATCCAGGACACACACTGATCAGAGGACCTCAGAGCAGAGGCAGTCAAGGCAGCTGTCAGAGTAGAGGAAGCAAAAGCCCTATGATCAGACCCTGAATCCCTTGGGAGACAACAGTCCTGGGGTTCCAAATCCAAAAGCTGGATTGGAGAAGAAAAGGCTGCAGGTTTGGCAGGCTCGGTTCGAGGGGACAGTGTAGGAAGAACCCCATCTAGATCTGGTCCCTGATTATTGATCTAACCATTCTGTTCACGTCAAGATAAAGGCTTCGAGAGGACCTAGAGGAAGTCACAGATGATGGACGTGTGTGTCTGGGCATTTGGAGAATCCTGGGAGGCAAATTAGAAGATACCGACACAACGGATCTCCCTTAAGACTGTGGATCTGGAGACCAATGGATCCTAAGAGAGCTACTCTGACCCAGAGGCTTAGGATCTGAGGGCACAGTGGAAACACAGAGCTCACTCATAGCCATTAGATCGACTGGATCCAGAACCAACAGAGGCCTAGGTGCCGACGAGGTCAGATCAGACAACCTCATAACCTTGGCAGATGGCTCTGAGGAAGCTCTCGGCTCCTCAGGGTGCTTCTTAGCTCCGGAGTCATGAAAAAGCTTAGAAGGGGGTTGAGCTCCTGGAGAAACAGCAGTAGTGGGCAACAATCCTTTTAAAATAACCTTATTTCTTCTGTCCTACAAGGCCCGACGGTTAAATCCTTCACAAATGTTGCAAGGAGAGCCGAGATGAGCTGGTCCTAGTCAATAGATACAACAATTGCGAGAGTCTGCGTGCGGAATCTTCCACTCACACTTGGAAAACCTCTTAAATCCAGTAGGCTTACCCATTACAAAAAACAAAACACTAAACAAGAACTACACTAAGTATAACTACTAGGACTACAATACCTAAATATCTAGTACAGAAACTACAACTAAATAGAAACTAGTAAGAGAAGAAAAAAGGAAAAAAAAAGCCGAAGCCCGAGGAGGAAAGTGACAGCAAAGGAGCCTAACACACTGGACTGCTAATGAGAGGAGAGAAAAACAGAAAAACAAAACTAAGTAAATAAGGACACCACTAAAACCAAAACTGACAGGAAAAATGTGAAACTTATCTGAGCCTGGAAATCACATCTGGGCACGCCAGCAGCAAACAAGATCTGAGGAGGTTGGGCAAGATGTAGAGGATTATGGATAAGGGGAGGAGGTGGCTGAGCCGGATCAGAGATACATATATGAAGCAGAATGAGGACAATTTCAGATACTCCTGGTTGCTCTAGTAAACTTTTGCACTTTTTTGTCTCTCAAGCATTTTCCTTTGGAACCCTGGAAAGGGTTTCACTGGCATAGTGTATCTATGGACTTTATTATCAGAAGAATAAGCAGCAAAATCCCTGTTTGATAGCTCACTTTTTTGGGACTAGCTTTTGTATTACCCTCCTTAGTATGTCCTGCAAGAAAAAATTACTTTGACCCACCAGGAAAAACATTCTGAAAATAGCTGGATACAGTAGCTTGAATCTCTCACCTGCTCCTTGATATTCCGTGATTACTGGAATACATTTACTCCTCTTCTGCTGGGTGTACAGTGCGTAATCATTTTCCACAAGCATTCCATTTCCCACTTTTAGTACTCTGTCCATCTTCCACTGTTTTGTCAGAATCAACTTTCTGCTGGTAGGATAGCATCTTTACTATTAAAGTTCTTGGTTGCTTTCTCATGGCCAGGTTGGAGCATACACATGTGCCCTTTCAATTAACAACTCCTGCTGTGAATACCAGTCCATTTGCTTATTTGTGTTTCATAAAATTGTCTGTTCCTTCTAGTTTCTCTGAACAGCAAAATATCTCACGTTTCCCTATGTGCTCTGTTCTCCAAGTCTACCATTTTTTAAAACATCTCTTCTTGAGCAGCCTCGTAATTAGCCAGCCTTTTCTTCATTTTGATCTCCAATTTTATCAGCTCATCTGAGTATCTTCAATCAAATGAACTTCTTCAGACAAATTCAAACAGTAAAACCCTCCTTATATAACCAAGAAATCACATGACCAATAAAACGCATTACATCACAAGTTTAAAACTGATTGTTAAAAGGCATATACATATTTATAAAGATATTTACAAAGATTAATGAGCAGTGTTCTGTTGTGTTTACTTAAGTTTATTACGCTGAATGAATTTATGAAATTCAGTATAGAATGCTCTTATAAGATAATATATTTTATGTACTTGTAGGTTTGTATGGATGCACCTTTTTGATTTTTTTTTTATATATTAATAATTCTCCACTTTTTCCCTTAAAAATTCTTTTAAGTATATGTAAATATTGTTATAAATATGTATATGCCTTTTAGCAATCAGTTTTAAACTTGCGATGTAATGCACATTTTATTGGTCATGTGACTTCTTGGTTATATAAGGAGGGGTTTTACTGTTTGAATTTGTCTGAATAAGTTCATTTGATTTGAGTGAATGAAGATTAAAGTTTTGGTTTGCCTTTGGAGCTGTGGCCCTTTGTTACTTATTTTATTAGTGCTTTATTTGTTTTTTCGCTCATCTGAGTAACTGTTTAAACAGTCTTCCATTTTCTCAAGCCTTTTGTTATTTGACTTGATATACTCCTTCAGGGTTTCATTTACTTTAATCAGCTCTAAGCACGTTTCCTCCACTAGATTACTAGAAGTCATGTCTTGCACGAAAGCAGAAGCTTGGCCTGCTTTCTGCTGAATAGCTGCAGGATTCTTCTCAGACACTTTTTTCCTCACCTTTTATGATAAAAATTGAGAGAACCTGAAAAGAAAACCTGGTTGTCCAGGCAATGCACTTACTAGCCAGTTACTGAAACCTACCCCAGAAGATTAATTCACTGGCTCTCTTTTCTGTGTTTCTGTTTTCACACTGGGAAAGCTGAAAACAAGCTGTTACTCAGCATGCAGTCATCTTGGCAGACTCCCTCTGCAGGGCACACATTTGGAAAGAACTGAGCATGTGAATTCGACTAAGTACTTCAAGACGGATATTCAGCATTTTAGCAGGGACAAAGGAAAATGGGAATAATTATACTGATCACTACAGGGGTTCAAATACTGGTAGAAGAGGGGGAAAAGGCAATAAAGGCATATCTATAGTATAAGGGGCTACTGGCAAGAGGGGAATTATGCTAGTATTCATCTATAGTCCACCGCAAACTGTTCCTATGGAGCTTAAGAAACATTTGGAAGAAATAAGCTTGCAGTACAGAATATAACTTATACATAGGGACTGGAACTGAAATTGCAATAGTGAGGTTGTATTAAGGGAACAGAATCGGAAATATAAAAAAAAGAGGGGAGATTTCTGCAGAAATCTATGAATATTTAGTATTCAAAACATGAAATCAGTAGTAGGAACTCTAAACAGAATTTACATATTCCCCACAGTACAAAAACTGTATTAGACTGGATAGAAATTATTTTTCACAGGAATATGTGCATTTAATTGAAAGCTTTGACACATCCAATAACTAAGATAAAAATGCATAGTAATGAAGTAAAAATGAGACAGTGGTACTTTCCCACATACCTGTTAGAAAGAGGGGAATTTAAGCAATGGGTGCTGGAAATTATTCCGTTATTAGGAAATATGGAAATTTCTTCAGAAGCGATAGTGAGTGAGGGATATAAAATGAAATCAGAGTTTAAAAATAAGGTAGAAATGAGAGTAAAAAATTAATAGGCATTAGAGGGGCAGACAACTGCCGAATAAGAAGCATCTCAGAGCAAGAACAGGAGCAAAGTACAGTTGTGTACACTTACCATAAATGTAGATGTTAAGAGTGTATTCACTGTTGCAGTCATTACATTTGGGTAATCTGCTTGCAGGTTGCCCTCAGTTGGCCTGATTAACGAAGTCTTGGGTCCTGCGATGGTTGCTGTCCCTTCTTCCATGACGTCAGGTTGTCAGGGGTATAAAACATGCAGCAGACACCATTACATCAGTTTTTCTTGCCCCAGATGTCAGGTGCCCCTCAAATGAGGAGCGAATAAAATTAAAACCACAAAAAATATATACCTCCAATCCCAAAAGCAAATACACCAAAAGGGCTTTTAAGTATAGTGAAAGAAAGTAGAGATGTAATCAAAGAAAAATAGGGGGCTGGAGGGAGGGTAAAGTACAGTTTTGTACCTACCATAAATGTAGATGTCCGATAGGTATGCATCTGCAGTCATAACATATGGGTTGTCCTGCCTCAGGCAGCCCTTCGGTCGGCCGGATTCCAAAGTCTGGGTCTGGCCTCGGCTGATGTCGCACTTTCCCCGACGTCAGAGCTTCTGGGGTATAAAGGCATCAGCCGACGCCATTTTCCTCAGTGTTTCTTGCCCCAGATGCCAGGTGCCCTCTAGGAAGGCTAAATTTGGATAAAAGTTGAAAATTCCAAACAGTAGAAAACAATATATATAGATATATATATATATATATATATATATATATACAGATATACATACAAACAAATACACCATAATAGATTCCCCCAGCTAGTTGAAAGAGGGGTAAGCACCCTAGGAATACCACAGAGGGGAAGGAGGGTGGGTAATCCTGACTGCAGATGCATACCTATCGGACATCTACATCTATGGTAGGTACAAAACTGTACTATGTCCTTCAAGGATGCATCTGCAGTCATAACATATGGGTAGAATACCATAGCCAAACTGGAGGAGGAGGTACTAAGATAAGGATGGTGTAGTTAAGATCCCCTGTAAAATTGCAGTTGCAAAACCTGCTCGAGATCTGGAGTATAAAGGTAGATTGTAATGCTTGGCAAATGTATGCACGGAGCTCCAAGTAGCAGCTTCTAAAATGTCCTTGGTAGCCACCCCTCGTAGGAAAGCTGTAGTGGTGGCTGTGGCTCTTGTGGAGTGAGGCCTGATATTTTCAGTTGTCTTTCCATGAAAAGAGTAGCAGAAACGAATGCAATTTCCTATCCATTTAGAAATTGTCTGTTTGGAAATTGCTTTTCCTTGCACTCCAGTTGCATATGCTACCAGAAGTTGGTCAGTTTTTCTGCTTGTTTTAGTTCTGTCCAGATAGTAGCGTAGTTGTCTGTGTACATCCAAGGTGTGCAGTAGTTTTTCCCCCCTGTTCTGTGGGTTAGGGAAGAACGTAGGCAAATGAATAGCTTGGTTCAAGGATACCCTGGATACCACCTTTGGCATGAAAGTAGGACTGGTTCTCAGAGACACTCTATCCTGGTGAAAAATAAGGAAAGGCTGCACTGCCATTAGTGCCTGTAACTCGGATACTCTTCTTGCTGAAGTGATTGCTAGAAGGAAAGCAGTTTTCCAAGATAAGAACTGTAAGTCTGCTGATGCTGCTGGTTCAAAGGGGAGTAGTGTTAATTTTTCCAGCACAAAATTGAGATCCCATGCAGGCAGAGGGGGTTTCCTTGGAGGTTTTACATTTTTGATCCCTCTTAAAATTGTCTGAGGAGAGGGTGAGAGAAGATAGGAGGATCCATGTTGTATTCTGCTGAAATTGCTGAAGCATGAATCTTAATGGAGGAATAGGACAGGCCATTGTGGAACAGTTCTGCTAAGTATTCTAGGATGTGTGCTAGGTTTGCCAGTGTGACATTTGTACCCTTTGATGTGCTCCAAATGAGGAATCTCTTCCATTTAGCTGAGTATGTCTTTCTTGTGGAGGGTCTGTGAGCCTCCAGGATAATGTCCTTGACCCTCTGAGATAAGACAGTTTGGTTTTGTTTTAGGCAATTTTCCAGGCAGTCAGCTGCAGTGTTTTCAAGTTTGGATGCAGGGTCTTGAAGTTGTTCTGCGTTAGAAGTAGAGGCCATAGGGGTAGAGGCCATGAGTTCGTCCGAGACATGCTTCTCAGTAGCGGATACCACTGCTGCCTTGGCCAGTCTGGAGCTATCAGTATCACCTTTGGCTGTTCCTCTCTGATCTTCAGTAGAACTCTGTACATCAATGGGAGTGGTGGAAAAGCATACACTGTTAGGGCATTCCAGTTGAAAGAGAGGGAGTCCACCTTCCAGGCTTGTGGGGTGGTATACTCGAGCAGAATTTCCTCAGTTGGTGGTTGAGTGGGGAGGCGAACAGGTCCATCTCTGGCATTCCCCATTTGTTTGTTATGATTTTGAAGATGTCTGGATGCAGCATCCATTCGTGAGCATCCGTGGTAGTTCTGCTTAAGCTGTCTGCTAGTGAATTCTCTTTTCCTGGCAATTTGGCCTGCAGTTGGATGTTGAGATTCAGGGCTAGGTTCCACAGATCCATTGCCATCCGGCATAGAGGATAAGAATGCGTGCCTCCCTGTTTGTTTATGTACCACATGACTGTGGTATTGTCTGTCCTTATCAGCAGATGTCCTTGCTGGAGGAATGATTTGAATGCCTCGATTGCATGCTTCACTGCCAGCATCTCCTTTAGGTTTATGTGCAAATTCAGCTGGTCTTGAGACCATAGGCCTTGGATGCACTTGTCTTCCATGTGTGCTCCCCATCCTAGGTCTGAGGCGTCCGTGGTGATGGTCTGCCTTGGTTGTGGTTTGTTGAAAGGCAACCCTCTGTTGGACTGGCAGGCCTGAGCCCACCACAGGAATTCCTTTCTCAGGCATGGAATGATTGGAATCATGATTTCTAGACTGTGCCTGTGTTGAGACCATACATTCCTTAGGTACCATTGTAATTTCCTCATATGCAGCCTGGCATGTGGGATCAAGATTATGCAAGATGCCATGTAACCCAGGGCCTGCAGGACTTTCCTTGCAGTGAGCTGAGTTTGTCTTGTCAAAGCCATGAAGTAGACTGGAAGTTGCTTTTGTTTTTCTTCTGTGAGAAAAGCCATCTGAGTTATTGTGTCCAGATCCGCACCCAAAAATGTTATCCTTTGGGATGGCACTAGTCTTGACTTCTGGATGTTGACTGTGTATCCCAAGGCCTGTAACAGGTGTATGACATAGGCCAAATCCTTTATTAGTCTTGTCTTGTTCTCCGCTTGTATTAGGCAGTCGTCCAGGTATGGGTAGATTTGAATTCCCTGAAGCCTGCAATGTGCAATTACTGATGCCAGGCATTTCGTGAATACTCTGGGTGCAGTAGATAAGCCAAAGGGCAATGCTGAGAATTGATAATGCTCTGATCCTGCAAGAAATCTGAGGTGTCTTCTGCAATCTGGTCGTATAGGGACGTGCAGGTATGCCTCCTTGAGATCTAGAGCCACCAGCCAAGACTCCTTGCCCAACATGGGAAGAAGTTGCTGTAGGGTCAGCATTTTTAATTTTGGCACAATGAGATATGTGTTTAGTGCGGACAAGTCAAGAATAGGCCTCCATTGGGTTTCTTTTCTTGGTACAAGGAATCGTCTGGAGTAAAATCCTTGGCCTTGTTCCATAGATGGTACCCTTTCTATTGCTTTCATCTGAAGTAAATTGTTGATTTGTCTTAAAGCCTCTGGCTTCTGGTTTGGTGGAAGGTTTGGCATTCCGCTCCTTCTTGGTAAAGTGTGGAAATGAAACCTGTATCCTTTGTCTATTGTTTGCAATGTCCATTTGTCTTTTGTAATGCAATGCCAGTTTTTTGAGAATAAAGCCAACTTTCCACCCAAGGGTGCTTCCAGCTGTTCCCTTGTAGGCGGAATGAGAGTCAAGTCATTGTGTCTGTCCTGTGGAAGTGGTTGTAGTTGCAGCTGTGGCAGTACTCCTCTGGTTGGCAGGTTGCCACTGGCGACCCCTGTAGGCACCCTTTGATTGACCTCTGCCTCTTGGGCGTCTATTCCTGCCCCTCTGTGCTTTGGAGGTGTCTGGAAAGGACCAATTCTTTGAAGGCCAGTTTCTGCTGAACCTCGGAGGTTGGACCTGCAGAAAATCCTTAACTGTTTGCACAGATTTTGCTTTTTCTTCCACTTTCTTTAGAATCTCCTGTGCAGGGGAGCCAAATAAACTTTGTTTCTCCATTGGAGCATCTAGGAGTTTAGCTTTGACATGGTCCGGCAAGGATTGTTCTTTTAGCCAGGCATGTCTTCGAATTACTGCCCCAGTCATAGCTGATCTAAATGAAGCTTCCAGTGCATCACAGCCACATTTTAAGAAATGATTACTGACCTGCTGAGAATTGTGTACCAAATCCTGAAGGGCCTTACGGTCTATAGGTTCAGGAGAAGAAAGCTTTTTATTCAGCTGATCTAACAAATATTCCTGGTACTGTATCATATGGAATTGACAGTTTAAAGCCCTGGCAGAAAGAGTAGCAGATGTATAAACCTTTTTCCCCATCTCTCTAATGCTCTTGACTCCCTTTCAGAGGGTAGTGGGTTTTTGGCAGTGGCAGCTGCAACACCTTTTGGGCCGTGAGAAATAGTTTCTGGGTCTGCAGCATGGGCTTTATACAAGTGGAAGTGGGAATCCAGGACCCTGTAGTATCTGTCAGGTTTGGCAGGGGCCGGGGGAAGTGAATCAGGGGCAGAACTGACATCATTATATGCATCATCAACTACAGTTAGCACAGGTAGTATGGCTAAAGGCCTATGCTGTGGCAAGTGTAAGAAAGTCCTTAGTCTTTTTCTAGAATCAGAGAAATCCTGACCCTGCCATTAAAAGTGTTCCCTCATAGAGTGTAAAGTCTCCCCAAAGGAAAATTCCTCTGGAGGGGAAGCAGAAGGAATAGAGTCTTCTGCATCTGAATCCTCATAAGGTGAGTATGGCCCTTCCTGATGGTCTGACAAATCAGATCCATCCGAGGAGTAATCAGAGGAGAGAGGTTCAGGGGGTTCAGTCCTAGGCCTTTTGTCAGGAGGAGGATGGGAGGCCCTGTCTGGGTGAGGTTGGGAACCCCTAATCAGAGATACAAGGTCATCAGCAAGACTGAGAATCTGGGAACTTGAGGAAGGTCTCTGAGAAGTAGATTTTGCAGGTAAAGCTTTTGAAATTTTAGCTGCTTTAGCCCTGGAGAAAGCCTTAATAGACATAGAAGCAGGGGGCCTAGCTGCCCCACGTGCAGGTGTAGAAATGTCCAAAGGAATGGTGTCGGACAATTCTTGTGCGCTTGCTTCTTCGGTAGGGATTTCTGTAGCCGACTCAGCCGGGGTCTCTCTGGCCTCGGTTGTCGGAGGTATGATTTCGGTAGAAGGTAGAACCGAGGCCTCGGTTTCAGCTGAAACCGAGACACTTGCGGTAGGCCTAACCGTGGTTTCAGCCGAAACCGCGGGCCGCGAGTGTCGGTCCTTTTCCTTGCGTTTTTTGGCTAAATGTGTAGTCGGAGTCTCCGACGGCATTTTATATGCAAAAGCGGATCCAAAAAACTCTTCTGCAAACTCCGACCGACGTCTAAGAGTCCGTCGGTTGAAGGAGGCACAGGCTAAACAAGCTGATACGTTGTGGTCTGGGCCTAAGCAAGGAAGGCAGTAGGAATGGAAATCCTTATGAGGTATTTGTTTCCCACAAGTTAAACAATTATTTTCTTTGTCTGACATCGGCAAGGCAAGAAAGAATCCCCAACGGGGTACTTAGCTTTTTAGAAGTCTTCGGTAGCTGAATCTCTGGATCTGACCGACCGGCACTTGCGAACAGCTTCTGCTTGGGCACCGCGGCAAGAAAGACTGAGGAAAATGGCGTCGGCTGATGCCTTTATACCCCAGAAGCTCTGACGTCGGGGAAAGTGCGACATCAGCCGAGGCCAGACCCAGACTTTGGAATCCGGCCGACCGAAGGGCTGCCTGAGGCAGGACAACCCATATGTTATGACTGCAGATGCATCCCTGAAGGACATCCAGTACTGCAACAGTGAATATACTCCAACATCTACATTTATGGTAAGTGTACACAACTGTACTATGTTCTTCGTGTTTCACTGTTGTAGTCATTACATATGGATAGATTCCCAAAGCTATGGTTGGGTGGAGGGAATAATACACCATTAGGACCACCTATAAGACCCTGCAGGACAGCAGTGGCAAAGCCAGCTCTGGATTTAGAGAAAAGTGGTAAATGGTAATGTTTGGTGAACGTATGAACTGAGCTCCAGGTTAGCAGCTTCTACAATGTCCCTGGTAGGAACACCTCTGAGAAAGGCTGTAGAAGTAGATGCAGCCCTGGTGGAATGGGATCTGATCCCCTGGGGGATAGATTTTCCCACTGTGCATATAGCAGAAACAAATACAATGGATTATCCATTTAAAAATGGTTTGCTTTGAAACAGCCTTTCCCTCTGCCCCTGCAGCAAATGCCACCAGCAGTTCAGATTTTCTTTGTGATTTTGTCCTGTTTAAGTAAAATCTAAGTTGTCTGTGTACATCCAATGAATGCAGAATCTGCTCCCCCTTGTTCTGTGGATTGGGGAAGAAAGTTGGCAAATGTATGTTCTGATTAAGAGCCACACTGGATACCACCTTAGGCACGAAAGATGGATTGGTCCTGAGGGATACCCTGCCCGCATGAAAAATGCTGAAAGGCTCCACTGCCTTAAGAGCCTGTAATTCGGAAATCCTTCTAGATGAAGTGACTGCTAAAAGGAAAACTGTTTTCCAGGAGAGACATTTTAGGTCTGCAGTAGCAGCTGGCTCGAAAGGAGGGAGAGTGAGCTTTTCCAATACAAAACTGAGGTCCCAGGCAGGGGTTGGAGCTCTCCTGGGTGGTCTTAAGTTTTTGGCCATTCTGAGATGCTGCTTAAGCAGAGGATGAGAGTAGAGGGGAAGTTTTGTGTTGTAATATGCTGAAATGGATGAAGCGTGGATTTTTATGGAAGAAAAGGACAGGACCTTGTGAAGCATCTCAGTTAAGTATTGTAAAATCTGAGGAATGTTTGGCACTGCTGTGCTTATCCCTTGAGATTGATTTCAGCCACAGAATCTTTTCCATTTGTCAGCATAAGATTTTCTAGTACTAGCCCTTCTCGCCTCCAAAATGACATCCATCACAGGTTTGCTGAGGATGCTAAGGGTGAATTTAGGTGATTAGCCACGCTGCAAGATTCAAAGTTTGGAGCTGAGTGTAGAGAATTTGGTTGTTCTGCTGAGACCGTAAGGAAGGTGTCTGAGGCAGGTGCCATGGTGGAAGGTGCAACACTGCACAGGAGTGGGTACCAGTGTTGGTGAGGCCAGTCTGGAGCAATCAAAATAATTTTTGGTTTGTCTTGTTTGACTTTTAGAACAACTTTGGACAGCAGAGGCAGAGGGGGAAAAGCATAGACTGATAGGTTTTTCCAGCTGACTGATAGAGCATCAACTTTCCAGGCTTTTTTGTGATGAGTTCTTGTACAAAATTTATCCAACTGATAGTTCTGGGGTGAGGCAAAAAAATCTATGTCTGGGCTCCCGCATTTGCGTATCAACATGTTGAAAATCCATGGTTCCAGTTTCCATTCATGTGGGTCCATGGAATTTCTGCTTAGTTCGTCTGCCAGAGTATTCAGCTTTCCCGGCAGGAATTGAGCTTGTAGTTGTACTTTAAATGTCAAGGCAGTGTTCCACAATGCCATGGCTAGTCTGCAAAGGGGGTAGGAGTGTGTACCCCCCTGCTTGTTTATGTACCACATAACCGTGGTGTTCTGTCTTTATCATTAATTGTCCTGGATGAAGGTAGTCCTTGAAGGCTGTCAGTGCATTCTGTACAGCTAGCATTTCTTTCTGACTGATATGAAGGTGCATTTGATTTGGGCTCTATTTGCCCTGAATGCACTTCCCTGCCAGATGTGCCCACCCAAGCATAGTCTGATGCATCTGTAGTTAGGGTTTGGGTGGCAGGGGGTGGTGTGAATGGCAGTCCCTTGTTCTGGTGGTAGGCCTCTGTCCACCATAGGAACTCTAGTTGCAGGTAAGGTATGATAGGAATTATTGTTTCCAGGCTGTGATAATTCTGACTCCATAGAATTTTTAAGTACCACTGAAATTTCCTCATATGCAGTCTTGCATATGGAATTAGAAGAATGCAGGAGGCCATGAACCCCAAGGCTTGCAGTATTTGCCTTGCAGAAAGCATGTTTTTTGTGGCCAACTGTTTGAAGTAAGTCACCAAATGAATTTGCTTCTCTGGCATAAGGAAAGCCATCTGGGCAGTTGTATTCAAGCTTGCACCCAGGAATGTAATTTTTTGAGAGGGTACCAGTTGTGATTTCTTTTTGTTTATAGTGTACTCTAGACAAGTTAGAACCCTTTTTACAAATGCCAGATGGTTTAGAAGAGTGTCCTTATTTTCTGCCTGAAATAGACAATCGTCCCGGTATGGATATATCTGAATATTTCTTTGCCTGCAAAATGCAATTACTGGAGCCAGGCACTTTGTAAAGACCCTGGGCACAGTAGATAAGTCAAAGGGCAGTGCAGAGAACTGGTAATGCAAGTAGCCTGTTTTGAAGCGGAGGTACCTTCTGCAAGATTCCCTGATTGGGATATGCAGGCAAGCTTCTTTTAAATCCAGAGTTGCCAACCAGGCATCTTTATCTAGCATTGGAAGTAACTGGTTAAGAGTAAGCATCTTGAATTTTGGAATGTCCAAAAAGGTGTTTAGAGTAGATAAGTCCAGGATTGGATGCCATGATTGTCTTTTCTGGGTACCAGGAAAAGTCTTGAATAGAAACCTTGTCTCTTTTCCACTTCTGGTACTGGTTGAATAGCCCCCATGCTCATGAGGGAAAGTACTTATTTCTGGGCCTCTGCCCACTGATTTGGGGGCAGGTCAGGCCATCCATCTGGATTTGGCAACGTGTGGAAGTGGAAATGGAATCTGTATCCTTGGGATACTATATTTAAAACCCATTTGTCCTGTGTTGCCAGTTTTTTGTATGAAGAGCCAGTTTTCCCCCCAAAGGGGCGGCCAAAAGTTAAGTGCTTAAGTGTAAAGGGAAGTCATTGAGACGGCTTACCATAGGGAGGTGCCTTGTTGTTTCCAGATTTGGAAGAGGAGGCACCCCATTGTTTTGTTCTGAAAGTCCCTTGTGACTGAAACCTGGAGCCTTTGGAATGTCTGGGTTTGACTTGAGTGGCTCTCGAAGGAACTGGAAAGGACCAGTTCTTAGTAGGCCAGTGCCTAATGAATCTTGGAGGTTGCACTTGTAAAAAATCTTTCACAGTTTGCATAGATTTAGCTTCATCTTCCGTCTTTTTTAAAACTTCTTCAGCCTTATTACCAAAAGGACGGCCCTGCTGTAAAGGAGCATCCAACAGTTTTGCTTTAACATGATCTGGTAGATTTTGCTCTTTGAGCCAAGCATGCCTTCTTAGAACAGACCCAGTTACAGCAGCCCTGCAAGAGGCCTCCAAAGAATCAAAACCACATTGTACAGTATTTTTTGCAACTGGTTCAGCTGAATGCAATAAATCCTGTAAATCTTTGTTTTCCACACAGTCAGAAATTAACATAATTTTCTGTTTAAGCAGTCCCATGATATGCTGTTGATATTTTAGCATAAGAAATTGACAGTTTAAAGCCCTGACTGCCAAGGTTGCAGAAGTGTAAACCTTCTTACCCCATCTATCCAGCACCCTGGAATCTCTATCAGAAGGGGTAGGGCTTTTAGCTGTAGAAGCCTTAATGCCCTTGGGACCCTGAGAAATGGTTTCAGGATCTGCAACAGAATTTTGAAAAGGAATTTGTGGGAGTCAGGAACCCTGTAGTATCTGTCTGGCTTACAAGGAGCAGGAGGCAGAGAATCAGGAGTCATACTGAATTCTGAAAAAAACATCATCAATGTCTAGAACAGGAGGAATAGCCAAAGGCCTATGCTGAGGAAGAAGAAAACCTCTAAGTCTCTTTTTAGATTCAGAGAAATCCTGACTTTCCCAGTGGAAATGTTCCCTTAAGGTATGTAAAGTTTCCCCAAAAGAAAAATCCTCAGGGGAGAAGCAGAAGGAATGGAATCTTCTGCATCAGAGTCCTCATAAGAAGGTATAGACAATTCCTGTTCATTAGAAGAGTCATAAGAAATAGAATCCTGTTCAGAAGAATTTAATCAATGTCTTGCCTAGGCCTCTTAGAAGGGGGGGGTTGGTTACCCCTGATCACAGTAATTATATCTTGAGCCATTTTGATAATTTGTTTTTTAGGCATACGGGCCTGCACATGTGGACCAGGCGTTGTTTTTTTAGGCATTGGTCGAGATTTTGGCCTTAATTTTGAAGATGGCATCGGTTTAATATACAAATCTGTAGGCCTGAAAACACCCTCAGACACTGGTGCCTGCATAGCAGCTCCGGACCATTCCAAGGTAGAGACATCCGCGGGGTTCCATATTTGAAGCATCTCGCGTCATACCAGACTCCGAATGGGTCTCAGTAAAGGCCTGCGAATCAGAAGTAGCGGGTATCAGAGGCTGCGGAAGCAAAATGTCAGAGATGGACTGCAAGGATACACCATGAGAATAAGTGCATAAAATCTTCTTTTTATTCCAATAAAAACAAAGGATAGGATAAGTGCTTTTGCGTGCACTGTGCGGAAGCACCTCACTGAGTACCGGTGAACTGGCGACTGGCTTAGAAGCTTTGCCGGCAGTTTTGGACCTCAAAGGCCTGTCTCTGTCATTTTCTTTGCGTTTTTTTTAGGTATTCCGGTAGTCTGATTGCTATCAGACGACACGTCTGGATAATTAAAGCGTGATCCAAAATATTTAGATGCAAAAATATACTGACATTTGATAGTGCATTGATTAAATAAAGCACAAAACTGACAGCAAGGTATGTTATGGTTAGGGCCTAGGCAAGGAATACAGTACAAATGAAAATCCTTATGAGGTATTTGCTTCCCACAAGTAATGCAATTATTAACTTTTACTGACATCGGTAAGGAGCAAGAAAAAGTTTCCCCAACAGGGTACTTAGCTTTTAAGTTGAAGACTAGCCCTTGAAAAGGCTTTAATGGACATGGAAGCAGGGGGCCTAGCTGCCCCACGTGCAGGGGTAGAAATGTCCAAAGGTATGGTGTCGGACAATTCCTGAACACTAGCTTCGGTAGGTAGTACTGAAGCTGACTCAGCCGGGGCCTCTCGGGCCTTGGTGGTCGGAAGTATGGTTTCGGAAGAAGGAATCGCCGAGGACTCTGTTTCGGCCGAAACAGAGACACTCGCGGTAGGCCTAGGCGTGGTTTCAGCTGAAACGGTCATGCGAGTGTCGGTCCTTTTTTTGACCATATGAAGTCAGAGTCTCCGGCATTTTATAAGCAAAAGCGGCTCCAAAAAATTCCTCTGCAAACTCCGACCGACGTCTAAGAGTTTGTCGGTTGAAGGAGGCACAGGCTAAACAGGCCGATACGTGGTCTGGGCCTAAGCAAGGAAGGCAGTAAGAATGGAAATCCTTATGAGCTATTTGTTTCCCACAAGTTAAACAATTATTTACTTTGTCTGACATCGGCTGAGGCAAGAAAGAGTCCCCAATGGGGTACTTAGCTTTTAAGTCTTGGTAGCTGAAATCACTGGATCTGACCGACCGGCACTTGCGAACAGCTTCTGCTTGGGCACCGCGGCAAGAAAGACTGAGGAAAATGGCGTCGGCTGATGCTTTTATACCCCAGACGCTCTGACGTCGGGGAAAGTGCGACATCAGCCGAGGCCAGACCCAGACTTTGGAATCCGGCCGACCGAAGGGCTGCCTGAGGCAGGACAACCCATATGTTATGACTGCAGATGCATCCTTGAAGGACATCAAAAATTTCAGGAGTCGGCCGACCGGCACTTGCGAACTACTTCTGCTTTGGGCACCGCATGGCAAGAAAGACTGATATAATGGCGTCGGCAGCATGTTTTATACCCCTGACGTCATGGAAGAAGGGATAGCAACTGACGCAGCACCCAAGACTTTGTTAATCAGGCCAACTGAGGGCAACCTGCCAGCAGATTACCCAAACGTAATGACTGCAACAGTAAAACATGAAGAACATCTGCAAATTGCTAAAGAGAAAATAAGGAAGTATTTGGATATGTATGAATAGAAGTTATTTACTTACCATAATTTGGCATCTGTGTTGTCCAATTTCATTACGCAGAGAATCAGGAGTCATACTGAATTCTGAAAAAAACATCATCAATGTCTAGAACAGGAGGAATAGCCAAAGGCCTATGCTGAGGAAGAAGAAAACCTCTAAGTCTCTTTTTAGATTCAGAGGATCCATCCACAAATTCGACTTGGCCATTTCTTCCAGGCATACGATCTGAGCCTCAAAATCCTCCCTCTCCCATAATGCCCTCTCCAATTCAAGTCCTCAGATCGATTTTGTTGCCACTTCATAAAGATAGCCTGAACAAAATTACTGGACAGACAAAGAAAGCAACCAACCAGAGCCCAAACTAGGAACCAGTGAGTTCCCTGATCCTCTACATTGCTCTCAGCTGTAAAAGGAAGTGGGATGGAGGGTAGGATGTGATGCATAATGAAATTGGACAACACAGATGCCAAGTTATGGTAACTTCTAATCTGATGTTGTCCACTTCATTATGCATCACGAATGGATCAGAGTCCCCAGCTGCACAAACCCTGGCAGGACCTCAAAGAATATGCGTTAGCACTGTGGAGCTAAAAGATGCTCTATTTCTGGAAATAATGTCCAACTTGTAGTGAGATACAAAGGTATGAGATGTGGATCAAGTAGCTGCCGAACAAATTTCATCAATAGGAGTCCTTGCAGAGAAGGCAGATGAAGTAGACACAGACCTGGTAGAGTGCTCTCTAACTGGAAGGGGAAGCTGCTTGCCTTGTTGAGAGTAAACAGTAGAAATACAATCCATAATCCATTTGGTTAAAATGATCTTGGATACGCCTTACCTAACCTATCTGAAAAAAAAAAAACAATGAGCAACTGTTCAGATTTCCTAGGAGACCCAAGTCCTGTGTAAATAAAAACACAACTGTCTGTGTATATCCAACAAAAGCAGCAAATATTCAACTTTAGTGAATAATTAGGGAAGAATACAGGGAAGTGAATAGTCTGGTTAATATCTGCCACGGAGGCAACCTTTGGTATGAAGAATGTATCTGTTCCAAGTGAGACTCTCGCTCTCTAAATAAAGTTATACATGGTGGTTGAGAAGACAGAGCTTTAAGTTATGACACTCTTCTTAGCTGAAGTTATGGCCACTAGGAAAGCAGTCTTCCAAGATAAAAATTTTTACTCACATGAGCTAGCAGACTTAAATGTTTTCTGAGCAAGTCCCTGAAATACCAAATTAAGATCCAAGGAAGGGAAGGATCTTTTATTGGAGGTCTGAGATGAAAACCCATTTCATATAAGCCCTACAGTTTAGAAGTGGAAACAGTAAAGGGAAAACTATCGCCATTCCCTACAAGGAAGTTCGTGATGGACGCAAGTTGCAACTTAATAGTGGAAAAACTAGCTCCACATTGGAAAAATGAGCCAAGAAACAACAATATCCGGGACTGAAGCAGAAAAGGGATCAATATTCCTCTGTGAAGTCCCAATGGAAAATTTCTTCCATTTACTACAATATACTACCTTGGTGGGAGACTTCTGAGAAGAAAGAATAGTTTCCCAGACTGGGAAACTAGCCTGGACTTTCACAGAATTACTGGAAGTGGAGAAACCAAGCAGTCAATCTGCGGGATCGAAGACTGGGAATCTGGCATTCTGACGGATGGGAAATCAGATCCTGCCTGGGATCCAGCATCCATGGAGGATATGTGCTGTGAGACCGCAGGAAGGGGAACCATACCTGACAAGTCCAGTAAGGGGCAATGAGGATTAGATTGGTCTTCAACCTGCTGCCTTACTGTAGAACTTTGGGTATTGGGGGAATTGGAGGGTAAGCATAGAGGAGATCCCAGGGGCCAATTGTGGACTACAGCATCCTTGGGTGATTCTCCCAAGGTGGAAATCAGAGTGAAGTACTTGCTGTACTTTTTGTTTAGGGGAGAGGCAAACAGGCTGCAGGAAGGCTGGCCCCAATGGCTGAATATATGATTCGCTATTGACTGGTTCAGGGACCACTCGTGTGGGCTTAAGATTGAGTTGCTCAATCTGTCCTTCAGAATGCTGGACTCTGCCAGGATATGCACTGCAGTGAAAAAGAAGTTTGAAGACATCGTCCACTCCCAAACTCTCATGGCCTCCCTGCACAGTGGGTATGAGCAGATTCCCCCCTGCTTGTTGAAGCACCAAACCATCAACATTGTCTGTCAGAATTGCAATTGTCCCCAGAGGAAGGCGGTCCTGAAAGGCTTGCAACATCAGAAGGACCGCCCTCATCTCCAGTACATTTATGTGCAATTTGGTCTATGTTGTGGACCACGTGCCTTGGATCATCTTTCCCTGAAAATGCCCCCACCCACCCAAAAGGGAGACATCCGTGGTCACCCTGGCCATAAGAAGGGGAAAAATGAAAGGTCTGCAGAGATGGAGGTCATCTGTAAGGACTGACCATTGCAGATGACAACTGCAAATCAGAGTTAGACTGACTGGGGTTAACAGATGGCACCAAATAGACGACTGAACCGCTAGGGTCCGATGGAGAACTCGCACAAAGAACCTGTTTAGGGGCACCAGAAGAATGGAAGCTGACATGGGTCCTAGGGCGATGAGGACCAGTGGAGCTGGTGGCCTTGGGGTGTCAAGTAAAAGTCGAACCTGCTATCTCAAGGATCTTATTCTCCGGGGAGAAAGGGCTACTATCTGTGTGATTGTGTTTAACTGCGTTCCTATGAATCTGATGTCCTGAAATGGTGTCATCTTGGATTTCACTGTGATTCCCAAGTGATGGAACAGTTGCAACGTAACCTGAATTGCCTGGAGTAGTTGATGCCTTGTAGGTGCCATTAGGAGCCAATCATTCAGGTATGGAAACACCTGGAATCCTTACAAACATAAGTGAGCTGCAACCACTGCTATGCATTTGGTGAACACCCGGGGGGCAGTGGTGAAGCCAAAAGCCAGTGTTCTGAATTGGTAACAATTGGCCTCCAGCCTGAAGTGCAGATATCTCCTGGAGTGCTTGTCTATTCTGATATGATAGCACATGTCCTGGAGATCTACAGAGCACATCCAGTCGTCCTTGAGCAGGAGCAGCAGAATGGACCATACTGTAACCATGCGGAACTTCAAGTTCTTTATGAATAAATTCAAACTGTTCAGAACCAAGATGGGTCAAAGGTCCCCTGTTTTCTTTGGCCCCAAAAAGAAGCATGAGCAAAGTTCCACATCCTAGTTGTTCAGCTGGGAACTGCTGGATGACTTTTGTCTAAAAGTTTTTGAATTTCTAGAAGGGAACTCTCCCCTCTGACTAGGTGGCACATAATGAGGAGATACTTCCCAGAACTGGGAGGAGGAAGGGAAAAGGGAATACAGTCATCTCTGCAAATTACATTTAACACCTAGGTGTTGTTTATGTTTGTCCAGGCTTCTGGGTATAACAAAAGTCTGCCCCCAACTGCCTACAGAGTAGGACAGCCAGGCAGTGCTTCAGGAGTGCTGAAAAGCCAGGCAGTGCTTCAGGAGTGCTGAAAAGGCCTGTCAGAGAAAGGTTATCTGAAACCCTGATTTTGCGGATCCCCTCTCCCTCCGGGGTGACATCTACCGTTAAAGCCTCTCCCTCTACCTCTAGAAGAGGATTTGTCTTGTGAATCGGGAAAAGGCCCTTGGGACTTACAGAACCACATCATCTTCCCACTCCGTTGGTTCCTGGAGAAGAAAACTTGATCCCTATGAAAGATAAGGTCTTGCCTTCCCTGTTAGCCGAGGGGGAGAGTCTGCTTTACTGATGCATTAAAGGTTCCGCAAACTCGCACAGCCTCATCCAGGCATGTCTCCTGAGGGCTATACATGAACCAGCCACTCGCGAGATGCTTCTACAGCATGGGAAATTAACCTCATTGAGGAATTAGCGATGGAAGACATAGTGGTGGTCAGCTGGGAAGAAACCTTCTTAAGGTCCTCCTCCAACAGTAAGGTAAAGAATTCCTTAATCAGATCTCTCTGAAGGCATGTGAAGTGTGCCATATAACTCAGTGCTCTCAGCATAAAGGTGGCTTCCCATGCCTGTCCAAAGCCAGAGACTCCTTGTTCAGGGGATGAACAGTGGAGCTCTGCTCAGCAAGCTCCTTCTTAGTGGCTGTCAAAACCACAATCAACTGGGACACCTATACTCCAAAAAGGGAGGTCACGGGGAGACTAAGATATTTGTTCAAGCATTTGAGAATGGGCTCCATGGTGTCAGGCTCCTTTCAAGCTCAGCGGGCAATAAAGGTCAATGAGCTGGTCTGCCAGGAGGGGGTCACCCAGGACGTAGATGGGCCTGTCCTGAATGACTCCAGGAACAGGGACTCCTCAGAGAAAGGGGAGTTGGGAAGGCCAACCACCCTTTTGCTTCAGAATTTCTACAATATCCCTGATGGAAATACTATCAGGTGGATATCTGGGGGACCCTTCCCTTCACTGAAATTAGTGTCCTCTGTCAACGACTTCAAAGGGGAGTCTTAGTGCTTCCTCTTGCACCAGCACTTCCTAGAGACCTCCTCCCCAGGGTACTCAGGAGAGGACTCTGAGACAAGGGGATGCCTTGCTGAGGGATAGGCTGAAGGCTCTGCAAGAGGGGCTGACCATGGACTGGATGGATGGGATACAATCATAACGATAATTACAAAGATACATGAATGATTATTGGATGCAAGAATTTAAGTGGGAGAGTTCCTCCCTAACAAGTTGTGTCTGAACAGAAGAACCATGCAGGGGTGTCTTCTTCCCCCTTTATTTGCTCTTCATTCAGATCCATTGGCAAAGAAAATAAGGAACACAGAAATTAAAGAATATAATTGGTATATTAATCAGGAAACGTTGGATGTATTTGTAGATGATATTTTGAACCAGATAAATGACATCTCAGTGTTGAACATTTTGAGAGAGTTTCACATTTTCTGTATATAAAATTACAGGTGATAAAACAAAGGCTATAGCCATAAAAAGAAGTTATGTACTCACCATAATGTTCCATCTGAGTAGTTATACTTCATTTTTCTGCAACTTGTGGGTATTCGGATCCATATCTGATTCAAGCTGGCAATTTCTTTTCTAGCATCTGCTCCAAGCTTCGAGCTCCTCCCCCTACCCATAATGCACTACCATCTCCTACCTTCCCTCAGATAGAGTTTGCTGCGACTAAATACATTAGCAACTCAGCCCAATGAACCAAACCTGTATATGGACATAAGGTCTGGGGGATGGAGGGAGGGAAGTTTGCAGATAAATGAAGTATAACTACTCAGATGGAACGTTATGGTGAGTACATAACTTCTTTATCTGAAGTAGTTAACTTCATTTTATCTGCAACCTGTGGGACAGAGTCCCCAGCTACTCCAATCCTGGGAGGCCCTTATGGAAGGATATTCTTGAGCACCGCAGAGGCAAAGGATGCTCTACCGCTAGAAAGCAAGTCTAAGTTATAATGGGAAATTAAGGTATGTGAAATGGCCCAGGTTGCTGCTGCACAAGTGTCTTCCAAAGAAACCCTAGACCAAAAGGCAGCAGAAGTCGCCATGGACCTGGTAGAGTGACCTTTAACAATACCGGGAGGAAATAAAACTTTCGCGTTGTAGACATGCGAAATGCAAAGAGTGATCCATCTAGCAAAAGAAACCTTAGAAATAGCTTTTCCCAAAAAGGATTTGGAAAAGGAAACTAACAACTGGGCAGACTTGCCGAATGACTTTATTCTATGAAGATAGAAGCAAAGTTGTCTATGAACAACTAACAAATGAAGTTTGTATTCACCCTTGTTTTGGAAGTTAGGAAAGAAAACAGGCAGATTAATGGACTGGTTTATGTTTGCTTCAGATACTTTAGGTAAGAAAGAAGGATTAGTACAGACAGAGACCCTATCCTTATGGAAGACCAAATAAGGAGGCACGGTAGACAGAGTTTGAAGCTCAGAAACCCTCCTAGCTGATGTAATGGCGACTAGGAAGCGGTCTTCCAGGATACAAATTTTAAATCCACCGATGCTGCATGTTCGAATGGGGGAGCCACCAATGCCTGCAGGACAAAGGTAAGGTCCCAAGGGGGTACTGAATCCTTGACAGGAGGGCGCAAAAGAAAAGTGCTTTTAAGAAAAGCCTTACAGAGACTAGAAGAGGCTAAGGCGATGTCTTCACCAACATGAAAATTAGAAATGGCTGCCAATTGTACTTTCACTGTGGAGGAGCTAGCTCCTTGCTAAACAATAATACCAGACAAGAAATCTAACACCACTGGAACAGGGGCTGTAAAGGGATCTAGATTTCTCTGTGAAGCCCAAATGGAAAAACGGTTCCATTTACTGCAATAATGTTTCCTAGTGGAATCTTTAAGAGAAGCCACCAGTATGGATTTTACAGGGCTTGAAAGACTGGGAGTCCTGGCAATCAACGAAACTGGAGCAACCAAGCTGTCTGCTTGAGGCTGCCCAGGTCGGGCAGGCGAACACCCGAAGGATGGGAGAATAGATCCGGGCAGGGATCCAGAACCCATGGAGGCGCTAAGAGATGAGATCAAAGGAATGGGAACCAAACCTGGCGAAGACAGAACGGGACAATAAGGATAACTTTGCACCACAGTCGGCAAGCTTTCTGAAGAAACTTCGGAATGAGTGGCAAGGGTGGGTAAGCATACAGAAGCCTGGGGGGCCAAGCATGGACTAGAGCATCTCTGGGGGCATCCCCTGCTGAGGGAATCAGAGCGAAGAACTAACTGCACTTCGCATTGGAAGACAACGCGAAAGAGATCGCAGCAAGGCTGACCCCATGCAAAGAATATCTCCTCCGCTATTGACTGTTTCAGAGACCACTTGTACGGCATCAGAATAGCCCAACTCAATCTGTCCGCTAAAATGTTGGAGCGCCCCGGGTTGTGCGTTGCTATCAGAAACTGACTGGTGGAAATCACCCACTCCCACACTCTCATGGCCTTGCGACACAGAGTAGGATCTGGTTCCCCCCTGCTTGTTGATATACCAGACAACCAACATGTTGTCCGACTGAATTGCAATCAATCAGAGAGGGAGGACAGTGTGAAAGGCTTCCAAAACTAAAAGCACTGCCCTCACCTCTAGAACATTTATATGCAACTTGGTCTCTGTCTGGGACCACGTGCCTTGGACTGCCCTTTCCGAACAGTGTCCCCCCACCAGAGTTGGGAGGCGTCCATGGTCACTGCGGCTTGGACTGGAGAGGACGCGAAGGGGCATCCTTCAATAACCTCCGGTGAATTTAACCACCAAAGAAAGGACGTCCTGCAGACATGACTGATCCTGATCGGAAATTCCATGGGCAGGTCTAGCCAAGACCATTGCACAGGCAGAGTCCATTGAAGAATCCGCATATGAAGGCGCACACAAGGGAAAATCGATATAGAGACAGCCATTGAACCCAATGCCTGGAGAACCACGCTCGCCTTTGGAGACTTGAAGTCTGCTATTTGAGCTATGTGTCACCTGAAGTGTAAGATCCTGTCTGGAGTCAAAAATACTTTTATCTGCAAAGTGTCTAGCCATGCCCTGATGAAGTCTAAAACTTGTACTGGTTGCAACTGGGATTTTTGAACATTGACTGTAATCCCCAATAGATCTGCCAACTGAATAAAGTAGTCTCAGGCCTGACAAAGCAGACACTTGTTGGGCGCAGTGAAGAGCCAGTCGTCCAGGTAAGGAAATACCTGAATACCCTGAAGCCTCAGGTGAGCCGCTACAACTGCCATTACCTTGGTGAACACCCTGGGGACTGTGGTGAGACCGAAGGTTAGGGCTCTGAACTGAAAGTGACTGGCTCCCAGATGGAAGCGCAGAAACCTCTTGGAGATTCTGTGGATCTTGATGTGGTAGTAAGCATCCTGGAGGTCTAACGAGCACATCCAGTCGCACTCTCGGAGATCAGGTAGAATGGACTGTCGGGTGACCATCTGGAACTTCTGTTTGGCAACAGACAGGTTCAAAGTCGACAGGTCTAGAATGGGCCTGAGGTCCCCCGTCAATTTTGGCACTAAAAAGAACCTTGAGTAAACGCCTGATCCGGACTGGTTGGGGGGGACCTGTTAGATGGCTCAGCTGGATATAATCTGCAACACCCAGTGATCTGTTGTTATGGACTCAAATGCCGCTGGGTGTAAGGACCATCTCCTCCCGACTGCCTCCAGAGTAGGACAGCCAGGCAACTCCTCAGGGCTGCTGAGCGGGTCCATCAGAAAAAGGTTCCCTAGACCCAAAATTACTTGGACCCCCTCTACCTCTGGGTCAGCGTCGATCCTGTCCCCCTCTGCCTCTGAGGGAATAGTTGTCCTGAGAATCCCGGGATAACTGAGATTTTTGGAACCACATCTTCTTTTGCCCTCTGATTCCTAGAGAAGGACCGCTGAGGGTTAGAGAAGCGGATCCTGATGGCAGACAAAGTCTTCCCATCTTTTTCACTCTGGACAAGTGGGTCACGTACTGTCTTCCCGAAAAGGGAAGAACCATCATAGGGATCATTAATAAACGATGCTTCGAAAAGGTCCGCGAAATGACACAACCTGAGCCAGGCATGACACCTCATGGCTACGCCTATCCTGGCTGCTCTAGCTGCTCCTTCTGTGGCATGGAAAAGGAGCCGCATAGACATGTTCGATGCGGACTTCAAAGTCGACATTTTCGCAGAGAACAGCTGTTTGTCCTGCGGCGATAAGGACTCTGTGGGCGACTCGGAGAATTCCGATACAAGGTCTCGCTGAAGCCAGATCACATATGCCAAATAGTTCAGCGCACTGATTGAAAAGGTCGCTGAGGAAAAAATGCTCTTCCCAAACCTATCCACCGACCAGGACTCCTGGTCTGCAGGGTGGACTGAGGAATTCTCCTGTGCTAGTTCCTATTTGGTGGCCGCTGCGACCAACATAGCGTCAACTGGGTCTCCTTTTGACCAACGTGGTCTGTCAGTAGGAGGAGATAAAATCTTGTCGGGGTGTTTGGGGATGGGCTCTACGGTGTCAGGCTCCTTCCATGCCCGTGTGGTGATCAGGTCCACCAAGGGGTCCACTGGTGGAGACACCCAAGAAGTAGATGGGCCCGTGCCAAAGGGCTCCAGGAACACTGACTTACCCAAAGAAGGTTTTGGGGCTGACCAACTTCCCCTTTGGCGGAGGATCTCCATGATGTCTCCGAAGGAGACCTCGATGGGAGGTGACTTAGTGGAACCTTCTCCTTCCTCTAAGTTAGTGTCTGTAGTGAGGGACTCAGGGGAGTCAAAAGTGCCTCCTTTTGCAGTTGCGCTTACGGTGGCCCTCTTCAGTGGGACTCTGAAGAGGACTCTTAAGCCACAGGGGATTCCTCAGGGGAAATAACCAGGGGATAGTCTGGCATGGGCTGTCCTTGAGACAGGATGAAGGGAGTCGTCGCCAAATCCAGAGGGGTCTGGGTGGAATCCGAGGGGATGGGCTGGGATCTCAATCCCTGGGGGAGAGCCCTCTCCACCACTTCGAAGGCCAAAGGAGAGCATACCTCCTTGGCACCCAGCAAGGAGGAAGCCCTCCCCGGATACGAAGCAGGGACCAGAGCCGAAGCAAGGGTAGCCCGAGGTCCAAGGAAACAGGGTGGATCCGAAAGATGTGGAGCCAAAGAATCCATTCCCTCAGATCAGACTCCCTGTCCACGGCTCAGAGTCACTCGACTCCGAACTAGTCAGATCCGAGGAGCTCAAGGTAACAGCTGGAGTAGAGGTTGGGGGAACCGTCGGTGCAGAGCTACCAGCTCCAAAAAATCTCTGATCCAAAAACCCCGAAGCCGACGTACGGATCGGGGAAGGAGAGATGGGATGGAAAAAAGGCATGGAGGTCCCCCTCTGAAGGGAGAGGGGCCTGGCAAGACACCCATCTGTATTTAGGTATGAATGAATCTCCGCATCATCCTGTCCATGTCTAAGTCTGATAAGCTCCAAGTCTATCGCAAAGAAGCTACCGACTCGATCTGGCTGGTCTGCGCTTTGAGGGCAAGGAAGGCCTCGGATCCGAAGGTTCCAGTGGCTCCAGTGAAAAACGAGGAGACCGTAGCCGTGGTGAAATTGGCCTCATGGACTTAGTAGAGGTACTAAGGAAGAGCTCCCTGTCCGGGGATCTCTCGTGAGGTCTATCCCTTTTCTTGTCCCTATCCTCCTTGCGCCCTTCTCTGTCCTTGTCTGCTACACTCACTGTAGCTTTTTCCTTGCCTGACCCAGCACCAGAAGAAACGGGAATTTGAGTCCCTGTCTGGGTGGGAGGTTGGGTGGGAGTAATGGGCACCGAGGCCATAGCAGACTCCAGCAGAGATGCAGGAAGAAGGCCTTTGGCTACCAATTTGGCCTTCTGATCCCTAAGGGCTCTAAGGTTGAACCCAGTGCAGACTGCATATTGAATCGACAAATGGGACACTCCCAAACAAATTACATACAGAGTGTGACCATCAGCTGGTGAGAGCTTATGGCCACACACTGTGCATTTTTTAAGCCATGGTCCTGCACCAAACACCACTCCCTACAAAGATCACAACACACAAACACATGTAGGGGAAAGGCAGGCCTAACTACTCTACAGAGTTTTATAACAAAAACTTTTTTTTTTTTTTTGAACTAACCGACGAACAAGAGATATACTAGTGGGGGAGGAAGGGAAACGACTAACACAGACACACTAAGACAAAGAATTTTTAGAGTTACTATCCCTGAGCTCAGAGCGAAGGAGACCACGATGCTCACTATGGCGCGGCAAACGAGATCTGAGGGAAGGTAGGAGATGATAGTGCATTATGGGTAGGGGGGTAAGCTCGGAGCAGATGCTAGAAAATAAGCTGCTGGCTCGGATCCGATATGGATCCGAATACCCACAGGTTGCAGATAAAATGAAGTTAACTACTTCAGATCTATGTATCCACACATAATTTAGTTCAGCTATACCCATATTTATGGGGACACAATAAGATGAAGTACTTAACAGTATGGATTAAAATGGCTTTTGTTATGGCAGTGGGAAGAGACAAACTAAATAACACAAAAACGAAGAAACTGGAAGTTATTGTTTTTGCATACAGATAGCAATATACAAGAAGTTAAAATGTTTTTACTCTCTGTACTTTTACATAAAGGTGTATTTTTAATAAACCAGAGAAGTTGCAAACAATAAAGTTGGAGGAATGTATCTGGGACAGAAAGATGGCAATAGTTAAGTGAGTTAAGTTGATCCTCCCAATAGAACAATGTGGTTAAGTATTTCCTGATTTGAAGGGATATTTTAGAGCTACACAATTAACACTTGCATATATAACACAAGCAGGCAGTTACAATTCAAAGTGAAAAGGGGATGAAGCAAAACAGTTAGAGAGAGTGAGAGTTGGATGTTGGCTACACGTTCTTGAGAACCACCACCATCATACAGACATCTCTCTCCAGATTTTGGAGGGACACCTATAATTTTTTTTTTCTCAGACTTTCTCCATCCCTCCTAAAACTGAAAATGGCAACAGCAATGTAAAATGTGACCTTCATGTAGGTCCTTTTCCCCATTTTTTTCACTTTGAAACTCTGCAGGTAAAGTCTGGCAGGTATAAATACAGAGTATTATATCCAATAAAGTTACAGAAAGTATTCTAAGAATTACACCTACATGGGAATGGAGAAATGAAGCCAACAGCAGTAACTACAAGTAAGGGTAGAGAAAAATAGGCAAGAGGGGTCTGGAATGTACTGGAGAAAACTAACAAAAGGAACCAAGACACTGGGAGCACATAACTAGACAGGAAAGGTAACAGAGTGGATGAGACCAATGGGAAGTTTGGATTGCAAGTTAGAGACTGCCTTCTCCATCCAGGACTGACATCACAGTACTGGCAAAGAGAAAAAGAAAAGATCTGCTCTCTGGTAGACTTTTTAGCCAAATCCAAAACAGAAGTTGTTGTTAAAAAGGGATAAATAGCACAGCATATAAAATATTGCACAATAAATATAAGAATCAGAGAAAGTTAGAAAAGACTGGGAGAGACTGGAAAAGCAACTTACAAGGGAACAATATCAGGACACATGTATAGGTTCATAGGTGTGTACTAGGCTAATTGCCCTGGAGCCTTTACAAGCCTAGCCCAAGGGATTGCCCCTAGCATCGTGCCACCCAGCTTTAGTTCCCAGTGCCTCTGTCGAGTAGAGCCACTGGAGTGATCCCCTGGGTGAATTTTTTTTTTAATTTCCCATCCATTCATCAAAATTTCTCTTGAAGAGGGCCAGTGAGGTGCGCTGTTTGACATGTATGGGAAGTCTATTCAAAAAGTCATAACTACCAAGTCTTGAACCCAGAGCCCTGTGCACTACAATCACAGCAACATACCTCTACACCATCTGGCTTTGAAGTATCCAACAAAGTCCAGAAGGTTTAGGATTTCTGCTCTGAAGTGTTTGTATAAGGTACTTAATACCCCAAAAAGACTTCTAAAATTGTTTTTTCGTCAAGTAGGCAGCAACTATTGGAGGTGTGATGGAGAAGAAAGAGGTAATTGGGAATATAATGAGTTTGATTTTATAAACTTCCTACAGCGTAAACTGTCAGAAATACTGGGGGAGCAAATCGCTGTAACTAAGGAAACTACTCTTTTTTAGCTGGGACACAAAATCTGAATTGCCTACATATAGTAAAGCCAAATGAAGTGCAATTCATTTAATTACCACAAAGCAATTTCTAAAAACAGAAATCAATACTTTAACTATTTGAAGTATGGGAAATTGTAAAAGAAACGAAATAAGAAGGATCTGTAGAAAAGAGAAGGAGCAAATTACATAGAAATACATGGCATTTGTGGGAACAAAATGTAAAATTATGTTCAGGAGCGACACTTAAGGGAAGGCAGGAACGCAACAATTTATGTAATGCTGGACTGAAAGATAGTTGTTAAAAGATAGAAAACATGTAATGCATAATGTGTGTAAATAGAAAAATGTTACTACGGTTTATTTTCTTTTCTATTAATGTATGCGTGCCTGTATCTCAAGTGACAATTTAATAAAGATGTTTAAATAAATAAAAATAAAAAAAAAACAATGAAGGATTTCTTCTCAAACGCTCTCTCTCTGTGTGAGAAATTAAAGTGGTTCACCAACCGCAACAGCTTACAACTCGGGCACTCTTGCAACATCTGAGTGATCAATCAATAACCGTTTTCCATGCCAAGAGCCTCAAAGAAGCCTGTTGAGCTAGTTATTTTTTCCATTTCCTCTTCCAAGTGGCACACTTATTTGCCTCTAATACCTGCTGCACACCCTCAGAAAATAGATGCCTAAAAAGTTTTAAAATTATTAGGCAAGCAATCGGTTGAACTTGTTTCAAGCTGAAGTGTACCAAAGAATCCCTGTCATGTGTGAGTAGGTCCAAGTCTCTGTGAGGAAGCATGTGGCAACTGCTCTCTGCCATTTCCAAAAGAAGAGAGAAAGTACAATTGTATATACGTATCATAAATGCAGATGTTCGAGTGTATTCTACGTTGCAGTCCTAACTTGTGGAATTTCCCGCCATGGAAGCCCTTGGCCGGCCCAACTATCAGAATGGATTTTCCTTCTGGAGACAGATGGTGTCCTATCTGATGTCACTATACTTGGATATAAGGGTAGTTGGTTGGCACCATAATCTCAGTATATTTTTTGCCCCTAAAGGTAGTAGCCAACCCCAACCCTAACTGTCCTAGATCCAAGGTTCTAGGACTCTAATTCAGGAAGTAGAAGTCGAAAAAAGAGCTAACTGGACTGAGGAGAAAGTTCCAGCCTACACAGTAGGCTGGGGGAAAAGTGGGAGGAAAAAAGTACTGCAACAGTGAATACACTCAAACACCTACATTTTTGATAAGTATACACAACTGTACTATGTTCTTCAGGTTTCACTGCTGCAGTCCTAATTTATGGGATGATTACCAAAACTGAAAGGCAGGGAGAATGGAAGATTAAGGAGAGAAGAGGATGCCCTGCAAGATGGCAGTGGCAAATTCTACCCGAGCCTTGGAGAAGGCAGAAATATGGCAATGTTTAGCAAATGTGTGCACTGAAGACAACGTTGCTGCCTCCAAAATGTCCCTACTGGACATCCCCTTAAGAAATGCAGTAGAAGTAGTGGTAGCCCTGGTGGAATGTGTCCTTCCAGCATCAGGAGGTTTCTTACCATGGCGACTAACAAAAGGAGATGCAGTGGGAGATCCATTTGGAGATTGCTTGCTTGGAGACTGATTTCCTTTTAGAGCTACTTGCTATGACCACAGTTGGTCTAATTTCTTGATGCTCTTGGTTCTGTCTAGGTAATAATGCAGTTGCCTATGTACAGCCAAATGACGGATCCTTTCCCCTTTGTTCTGGGGGATGGGGGAAGAAGGAAGGCAAATTTATGGACTGATTTAACAAGGTCTCTATTACCACCTTGGGTATAAAGAAAGGGTTAGTCTTGAGTGAGACTGTCTGGGTGGAAAATGATGCAGGGTTCCACACACATTAGGGCCCGAAGTTCCGAAAGTCTTCTGGCTGAAGTGATAGCTAGTAAGAGATCAGTCTTCCAGGTCAAACATTTTAAATCAGTGGAAGCAGCTGGTTAGAAGGGTGTAAGGGTCAGTTTGCCCAACACAAAATTCAAGTCCCAGGGTGGAAGTGAAGGCTTTTGGATGGCCTAATGTAAACAACTCCTCTCAGAAACTGTTTCATGAGGGGGTGTGAAAAGAAAGAAGGCTAAGAAGCCAGGTAGGCTGAGATAGCTGAAAAAAGTTTTTTTTATGGAAGAGTATAAAAAAAAAAAAGTCCTTTGTCAAAAAGGCTGCCCAAGTAAGACATGATAAAAGAAATCTTGTCTGCATCAAAGGGTGAAACCTTTCCGTTTGACATAGTACAATTTCCTTGTGGTAGATTATCCGGCCTCTTTTAGAATATCTAAGACCTGCTTGTCAGAGAGATTCCTTCCATGAAAATAAAGGTATCATCCGTGCTGACAATCAGTGTTCACAGGTTGGGGTGTACAATCTTGCTCCTGTCCTGTGTTAATTTCCATTATCTGTGGTGGCAACCATGGTTCAAAGCTGGTCAGGCTGATTAGCAGAGGGTACCATTGCTGCCTGGGCCAGTCTGGGGCTATTAGTATTATCCTTGGTCCCTCTTTTCTTATCTTTAGCAATACCCTGGACAGCAGTGGTATTGGAGGGAAAGCAAAGAGGATAAGGCCTAAGTAAAAGAGAATGCATCTGTCCTCCAGGTTGACTTCATTTTGTCCCTGGAGGAAAAAACTCTGTCAGGTCAGCATTTTCATTGGTGGCAAAAAGGTCCATCAATGGCACATCCCATTTTTTGACTATGCTGAGAAAGTACAGTTGTGTACATTTACCATAAACGTAGATGTTAGAGTGTATTCACTGTTCCAGTCATCACCTGTGGGTTATCCCTGCTGTGGTAGCCCTCGGTTGGCCCGAATACCAGAGTCCATGTTTTTCTGCATCGCCTGCTGTTGCCTGTAGTCAGACGTCAGGTCGTCAAGTACTATAAAAGCAAGGCAGCCGATGCCATTACATCAGTTTTTCTTGCCCTAACCCATCAGAAGCACAAAGAAATATGGTAAAGAGGTCTGTGTGGCTAAAAGCCACTGTGAGAAGCTTATGTTCCCCTAAGGGAAGAGAATACAAGGGGGAAGGAGGGAGGAAAACCAGGACCGCAACCGTGAATACACTCAAACATCTATATTTATGGTAAGTGTGCACAACTGTACTATGTTCCTCATGTTTCACTGTTGCAGTCATCACCTGTGGGAGGATTCTCAAACCTGAGGAGAGGCATGGAAGGATTAGAGACCTAAGCATTGGTCAGCGTGGCCTGCAGAATTGCAGGGGCAAACCCTGCCCTAGCCTTAGAGAAAAGAGGTAGATGGTAATGCTTAGATAAGGTACGGACAGAGGTCCAGGTGGCAGCTTCCAAGATGTCCCCGGGTGGGAACTCCTCTGAGGAATGCTGTGGAAGTGGAGGCTGCCCTAGTGGAATGGTTATGAACAAAATTAGAGGGTGGTTTCCCATGTAGTCTGTAGCAAAAACGGATACAGTGCGATAACCATTTGGAAATGGGCTTCCCCTCTGCTCCTGGGGCAAAGCTGACAAGAGCTGGTCTGTTTTCCTGAAGGGTTTAGTATGGTCCAGGTAGTATCTGAGCTGTCTGTGCACGTCTAGTGAGTGCAGAATTCTTTCCCCCTTGTTTTGAGGGTTAGGAAAGAAGTTGGATAGATGGTTGAGGGTCACATCAGATACCACCTTGGGCATAAAGGAGGGGTTAGTCCTCAAGGAGACCCTGTCTGTATGCAAAATGATGAAGGGCTCAATGGCTATGAGTGCCTGAAGCTCTGAATTCCTGTTGGCTGAGGTGATAGCTAATAGGAAAGCAGTCTTCCAGGAGAGGTATCTCAATTCTGCTGAAGCAGCAGGTTCGAATGGTGGTAAAGTTAGTTTATTTAAAACATTATTTAAAGCCCCAGGCTGGCGTTGGTGGCCTTCTGGAAGGTCTGTTATTAGAAGCCACTCTGATGAATTGTTTAATCAAAAAATGTGAGAAGAGGGGCTGGTCTGTATCAAAATGAGCTGAAATGGCAGAGGTGTGGATTTTATAGAAGAGAAGGAGAGGCCACTATTGAGCAACTCTAAGTAGTCCAGGATAAGAGGGATGGCAGGTTGTGAGGCACTGCACCCTCTGGGCTGGCTCCAGGAGCAGAATCTTTTCCATTTCCTTGCATAAGATCTTATGGTGCTGGGCCTTCTGGCTTCTGTGATAATGTCTAGGACCAGTTTGCTTTTAAAGTATTAGCCATGTTGACAGTTTGACAGTCTCCAAGTCTGGGTGCAGCATCCCCCCCCCCCACACACACACACACCCATGGGTCAAGAGGTCTGAGATCAGGGGAAGCTGCCTGGGAGGCTGTAATGTCAGGCTGTGCAGTAAGGGGTACCAATCCTGCCTGGGCCAATCTGGAGCAATGAGGATGGACTTTGGTCTCTCCTCCCTTATCTTGATCAGTAGCTTGGGAATAAGAGGCAGAGGAGGGAATGCGTACACAAAGAGGGAGTTCCATGGGAAGGTCAAGGCATCCACCTTCCACACTTGGTGGTGATATTCCCTGGTACAGAAGTTCTTCAGCTGGTGGTTGAGGTGTAAAGCAAAGAGATCCACCTCCGGAGTTCCCCACTCCTGAATGACTTGCAAAAAGACTTCCTGTGGAGCTGCTATTCATGGGGGTTTAGTAAGTTTCTGCTTAGGTGGTCTGCCAGGGTGTTGTTGATCCCTGGTTGGTATTGGGCAATTAGGTGTAATCCCATGTAAGAGGCTGTCAGCCACAGTTTCATGGCTAGCCTGGACAGTGGATAAGATTGGGTCCCTCCCTGTTTGTTGATGTACCACATTACTGTGGTGTTGTCTGTTTTAAGGACACCATAGGACAAGAAAAGCTGGACAACTCTGATACCTTGCTAAAATCTTGGCCCTATGCCTAATGGTTCTGCTGTTAAAACAAGCACAAAATTGACAGTTAAAGACACACTGTTCCAGCCCCAAGCAAGTCCCACAAAAAGTGGAAGTCTCAGTGTGGTAGCTGTTTGAACAGCGAAGACAATTATTAACTTTCTCTGACAGTCAAACAATACATAAAAGGTTCCCCAATGGGGTACTTGGTGTTCCGGGGTCTTTCTCTAGTGTGGCAGACTAGATGCACTGACTAGCACTCTGTTTCAGGCTCCGATGGCAAGAAAGAAACAAGATCACTGCACTGGCTGACTACCCTTATACCCACAATCACAGTGATGCCAGTTAGGGCATCCGCTGGTTCTAGGAGGAGGGAAACTATTTTCTGTTAGTCAGGCTGGGCAAGGGCTTCCATGGTGGGAAATACCACAAGTTAGGACTGCAACATTTACCTTGAGTGCCAATTTGATCTACTTCTGCCTGGCTATTGCTGATCTCTCTTCTGCATCTGATTCTTGAATCAAAGCTTTTCATTTAATGTTTGGTCACGTCTGTTTTCCTATACTTCATTTGTTTTATTTTAAGCATTTTTGTTCTGTCTGAGTTTTAAAAGGTCTTGGCTAAAGTCAAGTTAGAAAAGAATTCCCTTGCAGTGAATAGCATCGTTAATTAGAGAGAGGAGCTGAGAAATGGCATTCCTCTTTAAAAATTGTTGGAGTTAACTTCATTTAGCTGAATGGCCATTTGACCTGCTTCTGCCTAATTACTGTTTATCTCTGTCTCTCTGCATTTGATTTTTCCTACCCACGCACCCAAATGTTGTTGTACTCTTAAGGTAAGAGGATTTTGCTTTTGCCCGCCCCTACTATTAATCAGCTGAGAAGGCCGAACTCCTTACCCTCTTAAACTTGAAACATCTTCTATTTCTTCCCTTCCCACTTACTAAACACAGACTTTATTCAGCTGCTTTTACTGTATCTGTGCTTCTTTATTTTATTACTTATTTTATTTTGTCTTTTGTTACCCGGGTTAGTCCAACTGGGCTGGTGGCCCATTTTCAGAGGAGGAAAGCTTCTTCGTACTTTATAACTTTATTTTGCTTTTTGTTACTTGTTCTTAAAAGTGTTCAGCTGCATTTATTACTGCTTGCTAGTAGCATTTTCAACTGTAACGGTTATTCTAAGCCTTAGTTTTGATTTATGCACTTGGGCTTCAAGCTAGTTATCTTACATAAGGAAGGTTGCAATCTACACTCTTGTGGCAGGAGAGGAGGTAGGTTACATCCTTTTAAGGCGGGAATTGCTGGATGAAGGCTTATTGCATCTGTTATCGTAAAAGTGTCTTGGTTCTGGTTTAAGCAACTGGGCTTCAGGCCAGTTATTTTACATTAAGGTTTGTTGGTAGATGCTCTTGTGGGAGAAGAGGGCAGTCTCCGCTCTTATTAGCGGACAATTTCTGGTCGAATGCTTACTATGCGTTACTCTAAGTGTCTTTTTCTGGTTTAAGTGCTTTAAGTGCTTTATTTAACCTGTTTTCTGCACTTGTACTGTGTTTTAATTGTATTTGTTGCTTTTAAAACATCTCTGCTGAAATTTCAACTGTTGTTACTGTGTTTTGACTTTTGGTTGCACTTCTAGTTGCTGTAGCACAGGCTAGATTCAGACCTTCTGAATCTAATCCTGGTTGTACAGACAAAGCACTACCATCAGGAAATCTTTTGTTGGACAGGTCCTCCTGTGCCCCCATGGGAGAAAGGTACAGTTCAGACTGATCTAATTGAAGGTTACTGTAACAGGGCTCAGTTTTGAGCTTTAGGATTTGTTAATTTGTTTCCAACCATTTACTTGTTTGTTATAGAAGCACTGCATTTGCATGGGTTTGTGCTTGTTTTAACTCAACTTGAGCAAGTCTGGCAACCTGCCTCTGCTCCACTGATCTTCCAAAGCTACTGTGTGATCAACCGACACTCTACTTAGTAACAGGTCTAAACCTAGCTTTATGGAGAGTCAAACTACCTTTTTTTCTTCTGCCAACCTGGTTGATATGGGTCTACTGAGGCAGTGCAGCAACTGCCTCTTGTAAAAAGACAACCCTCTACTACTAAATCACTCTAGTAAGGAGTGTGAGAGATGCATCTCCACCAAGAAGCTGGAATCCCTGCTCTCTCGTGCACCAAAGAGGTTGTCAGCTCACAAACCATAACTCTTGCACAAAACACACATGCCACAACTCCTACACAAAGCTTGAACTCAACAGAAAGAGCATCATACTCAGAGGTACTCTCCAAAAATGTACCTAAACACCAGGGACCTCCTAAGCACAAGGTTGCTACACCTGGCAAAGCACCCACAGCACTCAAGACATATAATCTGATGCCCTGTACCAACACTTATACAAATGTATAGACTAGGCTCTGCTGGATAGGACCGATGTAAGAGTCTTAAGAAAAAACAAGCCACCCTGGTGGATATCTCAAACTATAAACAAGCTTAAAATGCTGTTGTCTATAAGTACACCAAAGGGAAGTACCAGCAGTGGAAAAGTACCCTATCCTAAGCCTAAATAAACAAATAAGAAAACTTATAAAATCCTCTAGGTAAGTAAAAGCAATGTCCCTATTATCAAACAAACAATACCTTAAGTACGAATGCTGTAGTGAGGGATTTGGGAACACAAGTAGATTGTGACAAACTTTGACCACCATGTGTCCACTGTAGTATGAAAGGCATTCTACATTGCACACTTGATTAACAAAGGCATAGCCTCAAGAGCAAAAGTAGTTAATAAACCCCTATACTCATCTCTTATCAGGCCCATAATGGAGTATAATGCCCCCTTTGGTATGTACCGTACCAGGCACCTGCAGCAACTGCACAGACCCCGGAGATTTTTAACTAAGATCATCCAGGGTCTTCAGCAAATGCCTTATACAGACAGAATGAAGTATTTGGCACTGCACTCAATAGCATATAGGCTGCTTATGGCAGACTTGTGCCTGGCTTACAGAGCAATCTCTGACCCCAACCTGATGAAGTTGCTGCACATCCATAAGTCAAATGGTACTAGAATAAACCACTCCAGCGACTTAAATCTGGCCTGCAATTTAACTCATTACACCCAAGTGACGCCTCCAGGTGGATCTGCAGTTAACTCTTACCAATGCCTGTGTGTATCAAATACTGATTGTTCATACTTGCATCAATAATTCCAAAACCACGTTATGTATGCATCAATAATTCCAAAACCACGTTATGTATGAGATTTTAAAAGATTTCATCTTAAAGCTTACACAATGGCAATCTCCTGCATTACTATCTGACTTCCGGCTAGTGCAGGTAAAAAAAAAGAAGTTATGTCTTACCATAATGTTCCATCTGTGTTGTCGATCTTCATCTATTCTTGACTTCTGGGTTACGGTCTTCGGAACAGATCTGGCTGTTCTATAGCTCGCATCAGCCAAAAAACTCTTGAGCTGTTTACTGTATTCAGCATTCTCCTGTTTTCTGTTTTATTATTTATCATTAAATATTTTAATACCTTTGACTGGGGCTGATCCTTTACAGAATACTTTTAACATCTTGAGAGTACTTGTGCTTGTTTTAGTGACACTGTGGCAGCTCCTGAAAGCCTTGCTGTTTTAATACTAATACAAATGGTAGAGGGACCAATTTTACATAATATAATTGGTACTCTTTGTAAGAACCTTAAGAGTAGCTGACTGGTGGCAGCACGATTACCACAGAGTCGGGGCAGTAAATCTGTGCTACCTTTTCCCAGTTGTGTATGTGTGCATGAAACTCCAATATCAAAGTGTGTGTGTCAGCTACTGGGAACAGAGACAGAGCTCCAAAGTGGTCAGTATGGAGTTTTGTGTGGGTCTGGAGAGACAAAAGGAGAATCCAGCCCCAGGTCTGGAGCGTGCTCCCTGTGTGCTCTTAAGGGAAATTGTGTTTGGTGCAGGAACTTGCATTAGAAAATACTGTGCAAATCCATCTTTACTCTTAGTGACCATGTCTCACTGGAGTCAGTGGTGAGGACAGAGTCTCCCGGATTGCTGGCTCAGTAGGGACCCATCACACCCTTCATTTCCCTCCAAATTTTCATTTTTAGTCTTTTCCTCTCTAAGAAAGATGATTAAATATCTTTAAGAATGCCTTCTCAATGACATGCAGGAATACAGCACACTATACGCCAGGTTTCTTATGTGATCCACAGAGAAATAAATTGAATTTCTAAATTCAAAGTTCTCAGCTGTCTGTCAAATTTACCTCCAGTGAAAGAATTCCAAATGGATGCAACTGAAGCATACTTTTCACTAACATTTTTTCACATACAAACGTATGCAATCTTGAGACGTAATACAATTTTGTTCTGGCAATGAAGTTCTCCAGTTCTTTGCTTCTGACAGCACTGATGTCTATTCACAGTGAGTAATTAAGAGTTGCTGAGAATGTAGTTTAACCTTCATGAAAATTACATTCAGAGAGCCAAAATGTATCCATTTGAAAATCAGCTTCCTGTAACCACATCATAGGTAGGTACTATGCTATCGGCCCAAGGGCCTACGTAAGCTTAGCCAATAAGGTTCCCTGGCTTACGCCACCCAAGAAAGTTATTTCTCTGTGCCACTGTCGAGCAGAGATACAGAAGTGACCCCTGGGGTGTTTTTCCTATTTCCCATTCACTCAAAGATTTTTCTTGAAGAGTGCTAATGAAGAACTTTGCTTGACATAGATGGGTAGCCTGATCCAGTGTATGGGAAGTCTCTGGGACAGGAATCTATCCCTCCCAGCATGTCCTGTTTATTGTGGTGACAAGGTTTAGGTCCCTAGAGCATACAGCTTGGAGGGATTGTGATTTTTTTAAGTGTAGCATGTCCAACAGCTCTGGGTTTCACATAGCTTTCTATGTTAGGCAGAGATCACCTCGAAGTAGGCAATATGCTATGGAGTAAAGCTGGAGTTTTTTGAGACTGTCAGTGTAGGGCATTTGTTTGAGGCCAGTAATCCTCTTTGTGAGGTACTTCTGTGGCCTTTCCAGCTGCTGCAGATGTCTTGTGAGGTACATTCCAAAAGCAGCGTTGTACTCCATAATGGGTCTAATGATTGTCGAGTAAAGGGGAACAATGACCTCTTTTTTCCTGGATGAGAATCCTTTAATGATGAGGTCTGCCACGTAGAAGGACTTCCTGACTACTGTGGCAATGTGACTATCAAGAGAGACTACTGTCCACCTGGGTCCCAAGGTCTCTTATCACACATTCGGTAGATTGCTGCCTATGTGGTAGTTCATGGGTACAGAGTTTTTACTAAAGGTGATGACACTGTACTTTTCGGCATTGAGCTTGAGGCCATGGCTCTGACACCAGCCATCTGTCTCAGCTAGGCCCTTCTGTAGGATGTCCACATCATTTGGGGACTTGACTAGGAGTCCTAGTTTGCAGTCATCTGCGAACTTCGTTAGCCAGAGGCCTTCTGTGTTGGCCTGTACTTTAGAGAAGTAGATACCAAACATATGTTCATAAACATTTAATGAAAAGTTAGACAATACGTTTTCTGCAACATCACAAAAAAACACTCCACCACAAGCTTTATAAATTCAAAGGACTAAGGAAAACGCCAGTTGCAATGTAGCATGTGTCCATGTCAATGCTAACCCAAGTCTGAGGTATCTACTTGACAGAAGAATCAGGCCAAATTATCTTTGTCTCTAGTACTGACTGTGATATCACCATCAAAATCCACAGAAACTATTAAGAAGGTGAAGGCTAATCGAGAAAGAATAAGGGAAGTCTCCTACTGGATTCTTTAAACTCGTTCAGTCATGAGCAGTAGGAAGTTAACTGATTCCCTTGCTTCATGAAGTCTCTTCAGATGAAGACACTTGCTTCCACAGAGGTTTTTATCCTAAATCCTGTATTGACAGCATATCTGATATGGTTTGCCATATCTCAGAAAATATGCCAGTTATAAAAAGTGGAAAATATGGAAGATTTTTGATAGATGATGGGCTACACACATTTGTTTTAGTATGAAAGGCCTGTCTGTTGACAATGAATTTATATTTCAAATTTATTAAGGAAAAATAGTGCATTACCTTCCAAAATGTGTTAGGATTATGTTCAAACAAAAGGTTATATTTTTGTAACCATGAAACATAGACCCAATATATCAGTGAGTGAACTGTCTGAACAAGAGCTTTCCTGTGACAAATGAGAATGTTTACAGCACTGCTTTTTGTGATATTGCACCATGAATGCAAATTATGCACATCACATTCTCAAAATATTTCAAAATAATATTAATCTCTAGAACTGTGCAAGTTAGAAGGCAACTAGGAGTGAAAAACTGTGTACCACACTGGTGTGCATCTGACAGCAACATAAGTTTGTCTATATACCACCTGCACTGGCAATGTGATGTGTATTGTGTTCAGCCACTAACACTCATCACAAAGGACCTGTTTTTCACAATTGTTTCTGCACACCCACAGCAAAAGACAGAACATGAACAAAGTCATGTCCTGATAATTGGTAAAGCTTTTGAACAGTATGCACAGTTGTTATAACAAGCTAGGACCTTAACATTACTAACCATAGTGTATAGCTTGCAATGCAGCCATACACATTACTCAGGCAATGGGTTACTCTCCAGAGGAGTAAGATGATTATCACTGTCCATCCAAATGGAAAGGAAACCACCAAAATGAATTACCTCTCCACCTCACTCAAACATTCACCTTTGACAGCCATACAATAGTCTGTGAGGCAGATGGTACATTAAGTGTGGGCCTTTCATGCATTTAACTGAGGCACCAGGGGTCAACTGATGTGAAATGAACATGCACCCAAAATGAATGCACACCTCAGCAGCCACCACCACCTTTTCCGAGATATTGCCTTAAAGAGGTGCACCCAAGGTAACCAGATATTTACAACTGCTTACCAAAAACTGTGTGCTGTGTTTCACTTCTGTGGCTATAGTACTATTTCTCCAATACAAAGACAGTGTACGACAGTACAGAATACACAACTCAACTCTTCTTAGTAGCCTGGAATTCTCTGTTGGGTGTAGCAGGGTACACAACTCAAACCAAAAACTACAGGACAACAGTACATGTAAAAGCATGGACAGCATTTTGCTTCATTTACAGAAGTTGAACAGGAAAGCAACACTGAAGGGCAGTGCAGGACCTTGTATATGCCACTGATTGCCATATTACATGACTATCCCTCATTGGCAGCAAGCATTACACCAGGCATTTTACTGAAAGGCAGAGTGGCAAGCATGGCATCAACTCTGCACTCACAATGGCATGGCCAAGGCACTAACATATTCCAATACAAAGGTGGACTTGCATTTTGTGCACCGATACCCTTTGAGGAACAGTTCTCGCATCATCCCTGTTAGACTCGCACGGAGGTTGTGGGCCTCAAGACTAAATCTGCTGGTTGGCTCTTGAATATTTGTGTAGAGCTGTGGGAATGCCAGACATACAGAGGCAGCTCTCATGATTTTGTACCCATTTAGAAGCTGCACCGTAAGTGCTTCACTGACCTTCAGTTTCCATGCAAGAGTCACTTGCTTAATGAGTGACCACATCATCATTCCCACACTTACAAAACAGAAGGAATGCATTAACCAAGGCCACATCCCACAGGAAGCAGAACAGGTATGTCCATCATTTTATGGCTTTCCTCATTGATGGGTACAGCATCCACAGCTGGTGTGCTACATCAATCTCATTCAGGCATGCACTGTACATGGGTACAACTGCAGGACAAAACCTCAACATCGCTGCCATCTTTACATTCAGCAACAGCTGTTTTTGGTGTGGTGTTGTCTACACTGATGGGCAATACAGACACAAGTTTTTTGTCCTTCTAACTTGTAGCAAGTAGAGACATGCACTGCAACTGCTTGCACTCATCAAGCTTACTCTTTCTCAGAGTTGCGATACTGATGAGGTTTCCCCAAGCATGAAATGGCACAAACATTGTACTATGGAATCCCACCACAGCCTCACCTGCAGACACCTCAATGTGCAGGTGGCAGGTGGTGCAACATAAGCATACAACACTGTCTTCAGGGCAGTCTTGTTCAGGCTGCATTCCTAAAGCTGCCATTCCAATGGAATTACTGCATTATTTTGAAGAAATCTGTTGTGTGGCATCACCCCTGTCATTCCAAAACAGACGGCATGGATTAGTATCCCAGTCCAAATGAAATTCAGGAATATGTACAACTGAAATAGCTATGTACATTCCCGTACATGCTCTGACAGACTGATGTCAACAGACTCCAATGTGGATATGCATTACAGCTTATCTGAAAGTGTGATGAGTGTATACAACTCAGGTCAAAAAGAGAGATTAAGAAAATCAATTTCTTTACTATCCAGAGGCTTCAAGTGTTCGTTGCTCTAACTAGCTCTACATAATCTCTCAGGGGTACTCCTATCAAACTAACATGACAGTATCTGCAAAGCTACTTGCATCACAAGAAGCAGGAAAATAGTACAGTTGCGTACACTTACCATAAATGTAGATGTTAAAGTGTATTCACTGTTGCAGTCATTACATTTGGGTAATCTGCTGGCAAGTTGCCCTCAGTCAGCCTGAATAACAAAGTCTTGGGTCCTGCGTCGGTTGCTGTCCCTTCTTCCATGACGTCAGGTCGTCAGGGGTATAAAACATGCAGCCAATGCCATTTTATTCTGTTTTTCTTGTCCCAGATGTCAGGTGCCCCACAAATGGGGAGCAAAAAATATATATACATAAACAGTAAATATATATAAATGCACTTTTAGAAACAAACTTTACCTTCATCTAAAAACAAATACGCCACAAAGGCATTTGTGTATAGTGAAGGAAAGGAAAGGTACAGAAAAGGGGGATGGTGGGTGGGTAACCCGGACTGCAGCAGTGAATACACTCAAACATCTACATTTATGGTAAGTGCACACAACTGTACTATGTTCTTTGTGTTTCACTGTTTCAGTCATTACATTTAGGTAGAATCCCAAAGCTATGGATGGAAGGATGGAGCTAAACAGCATTAGGAGCAGCTATAAGGCCCTGCAGAACTGCAGTGGCAATGCCTACCCTGGATTTGGAGAAGAGAGACAAATGATAAAGCTTTGTGAATGTATGAACAGAGGTCCAAGTAGCAGCTTCTAGAATATCTTTGGTTGGAACCCCTCTGAGAAAAACTGCTGAAGTAGAGGCAGTCCTGGTGGAATGTGATCTGATCCCCTTGGGCACAGGTTTATCATGGTGCAAGTAGCAGAAACGAATGCAGTGGCTTATCCACTTAGAAAGTCTGCTTTGATATAGCCTTCCCCTCTGACCCTGCAGCAAATGCTACAAGTAGTTGCTCAGACTTTCTTACAGATTTGGAACCGTTTAAGTAGAATCTTAGTTGTCTGTGTACATCCAATGAATGCAGAATCCACTTCCCCCTTGTTCTGCGGATTTGGGTAAAATGCTGTCAGGTGAATGGTCTGGTGAAGAGCCACACTGGACACCACCTTAGACATGAAAGAAGGATTGGTCCTGAGGGACATCCTGTCCTGGTAAAATATAATAAAAGGCTCCACTGCCATGAGAGCCTGTAGTTCTGAAACCCTTCTTGCTGAAGTGACTGCCAAGAGAAAGGCTATTTTCCAAGAAAGAAATTTTATATCCGTAGTAACTGCTGGTTCAAAAGGAGGCAGGGTGAGTTTTTCCAGCACAAAATTGAGGTCCCATGCAGGAGTTGGTGACCTTCTGGGAGGCCTTAAATTTTTGGCCCCTCTAAGATACTGTTTAAGCATAGGATGAGAAAAGAGGGGAGGCTCTGTGTTGTAAGGAGCCGAGATGGCACAGGCATGGATTTTTATTGAAGAAAAAGATACGCCCTTGTCAAGCATCTCAGTCAAATATTGTCAAATCTGAGGAATATTGGGCTTTGCTGTGCCTGTTCCTTGTGCTTTGTTCCAAGCACAGAATCTCTTCCATTTATCGGCATAAGATTTTCTAGTACTAGGCCTTCTGGCTTCCAAAATGACATCCATCACAAATTTACTGAGAGGTGTTGTTTGAATAATTAGTTGATCAGCCATGCTGCAAGATTCAGAGTTTGGAGCAGAGTGTGCAGAATTTGTCAGTTCTGCTGAGACAGTAGATGAGGTATTTGAGGCAAGTACCATGGAGGAAGCGGAGACTTATTCCTTAGTAGTGGGTACCAGTGCTGGCGAGGCCAGTCCGGAGCAGATAAGATAATTTTTTTTTTTTCCTGTCTGACTTTTACTAAGACCTTGGAGAGTAGAGGCAGAGGGGGAAAGGCATAGACTGATAGATTTTTCCAGCTGAAGGATAGGGCATCCACTTTCCATGCTTTTTCATGATGAGTTCTTGTGCAGAATTTGTCCAAATGATAATTTTGGGGAGAGAAAAATAGATCTATGTCTGGGCTCCCCCATTTCTGTGTTAACATGCTGAAGATTTGTTGATCCAGTTTCCATTTGTGCGGGTGCATATGATTTCTGCTTAGGTCGTCTGCCAGAGTATTTTGCTTTCCTGGCAGGATTTGAGCTTGAAGATGTATTTTGTAAGTCAAGGCTGTGTTCCACAAGGCCATGGCTAGTCTACAAAGGGGGTAGGAATGTGTACCCCCCTGCTTGTTTATGTACCACATAACTGTGGTGTTGTCAGACTATCAGTAGTTGTCCTGGATGAAGTAAGTCCTTGAAGGCTGTCAGCACATTCTGAACAGCTAGCATCTTTCTGGTTGATATGCAGATGCATTTGGTTTGGGCTCCATTTGCCCTGAATGCATCTCCCTGTCAGGTGGGCCCCCCAAGTATAGTCTGATGCATCTGTTGTTAGTGTTTGGGTGGCAGGGGGTAGAGTGAATGACAGTCCCTTGTTTTGGTGACATGTCTCTGCCCACCAAAGAAACTCCTGTTGTAGGCAGGGAATGAGAGGAATCATGGTTTCCAGACTGTGACAATGTTGACTCCATAAACTTTTTAGGTACCATTGAAGTTTCCTCATATGCAGTCTCGCATATGGAATTAGTAGAATGCAGGATGCCATGAATCCCAAAGCCTGCAGAATTTGTCTTGCAGATAAAGTACAGTTTTGTACCTACCATAAATGTAGATGTTCGAGTGTTCACACTGCTGCAGTCATCACACTTGGGTTATCTGCCGTCAGGTGGTCCCGCAGTCGGCCTGAGTTCCAAAGTCTTGGTCCAGCGTCGGTTGCGGTCGCTTCTTCCCTGACGTCGGTGCGACAGGGGTATAAAAGAGGCAGCCAACGCCATTTTCTTCAGTTTTTCTTGCCCCAGATGTCAGGTGCCCCCAAATAGGAAGGCAATACATAATCCTAAGTAAATTACATAAGTAGAAAACAATAGCTACAGCTGTAAGCAAATACACCATATAGAAATACATCTTAGAGATTCTATAAACAGGGAGCTATAGATAAAACCCAGGTAAAAAGAGGGGAAGGTGGGAGGGTAACCTGGACTGCAGCAGTGTGAACACTAACATCTACATTTATGGAAGGTACAAAACTGTACTATGTTCATCGTGTTACACTGCTGCAGTCATCACACTTGGGTTGAATCCCAAAGCTAAGGCTGGGCGGTTGGTACTAAACAGGGTTTGGAGAAATTAGTAGGCCCTGCAAAACTGCAGTGGCAAAGCCAGCTCTGGTTTTTGAGTATAGAAGTAAGTGGTAGTGCTTGGTGAAGGTGTGCACTGAACTCCAAGTTGCAGCTTCCAAAATATCCTTGGTTGGTAGCCCTCTGAGGAAGGCTGCTGATGTTGCTGTAGCCCTGGTGGAATGAGGCCCAATGTTACCAGGTACAGGTTTCCCATGGTGTGTGTAGCAGAAACGGATACAATGTCCTATCCATTTTGAAATGGTCTGTTTTGATATAGCCTTTCCTTGAGGATCCTGCAGCATACGATACAAAGAGCTGATCAGATTTTCTGAAAACCTTTGTTTTATCCAAGAAGAAACGTAATTGCCTGTGAATGTCCAGAGAGTGTAGGAGCCTTTCCCCTTTATTCTGGGGGTTTGAATAAAAGGTGGGTAAATGAATGGTTTGGTTTAGAGCCACACTGGATACTACCTTTGGCGTAAAGGACAGGTTAGTTCGTAAAGAGAGACTGTCTTGATGAAAAATGAGGAAAGGCTCCACTGCCATTAGGGCCTGTAGCTCTGAGACTCTTTGTGCTGAAGTTATTGCTAGCAGCAGGGCAGTTTTTCATTATAAAAATTGTAAATCAGCTGAAAAAGCTGGCTCGAAGGGCGGTAGTGCAAGTTTTTCCAAAACAAAATTGAGGTCCCAAGTTGGTGTTGGTGCTCTTCGGGGCGGTCTTATGTTCTTAGCCCCTCTGAGGTACTAATCTTAATAATGGATGTGAAAAAATAGGAGGATCCGTGTTGTAATGAGCTGAAATAGCTGAAGCGTGGATCTTTATAGATGAAAAGGAAAGGCCTTTGTGCAACATCTCAGTTAAATATTGCAGAATCTGAGGAATATTTGGGACAAGAGGATTTTGGCCTTTAGCCTGGTTCCAGGCGCAGAATCTTTTCCATTTGTCTGAGTAGGTTTTCCTGGTGCTGGGTCTCCTGGCCTCCAGAATGACATCCATAACAGCTGTAGAGAGAAGTGTTGACTGGTTGTTTAGATAATCTGCCATGCAGCCAAATTTCAAGTATTGAGCTGGCTGTGTAGAATCTGATTGTTTTGCTGAGTCAGCAGGTGAGGAATCTGAGGTAAAATCCATGGTGGGCCTTGAGCCATGTTCCTTAATATTGGATACCAGTGCTGGCGTGGCCAGTCTGGAGCAATGAGCATCATTTGTGGCCCCTCTAATCTGGCTTTTAGCAGCACCTTTGCCAGACGAGGCAGTGGAGGAAAGGCATACACTTAGCGTTTTCCAACTGAATGAGAGGGTGTCCACTTTCCAAGATAGAGTGTGGTATGTTCTTGTGCAAAACTTTCACAGTTGGTAGTTTTTTTTGGGGGGACGGGGGGGGCAAACAGATATGTCTGGGCTTCCCCATTTTTGAGTCATCATTGTGAATACTTGTGGGTCTACTTTCCACTTGTGAGGATCCATGATATTTCTGCTTAGTTTGCCAATGTATTTTTCTTTCCTGGCAGGAATTGTGCTTGTAGTTGAACTTGGTAGGTCAGTGCTGTGTTCCACAAGGTCACTGCTTGCCTGCATAGGGGGTAGAAATGTGTGCCACCTTGTTTATGTACCACATCACTGTGGTGTTGTCCGTCTTTATTAGAAGTTGTCCTGGATGTAGGAGGTCCTTGAAAGCTGTTAGGGCATTTTGTACAGCTAGCATCTCTTTGATTGATGTGGAGATGCATTTGATCTGCAGACCATTTGCCATGAATACACTTGTCCTGCCGTGTGTGCTCCCCAGGCGTAATCAGATACATCTGTTGTCACTGTTTGCCTGGCTGTGGGCAAAGTGAAAGGCTGACCCTTGTTGAGGTGACATGCCTGAGCCCACCATAGAAACTCCTGTTGAAGGCAGGGAATTAGTATTATTGTTTCCAAGCTGTGGCTGTGTTGAGTCAATACGCTTTTCAGGTACCACTGTAATTTCCTCATATGCAGTTTGGCATATAGTATTAGTAGTATGCAAGATGCCATGAATCCCAAGGCCTGCAGAATTTTTCTTGCAGGGAGTTAGGTCTTTGTTGCCATCATTTTGAAGAATTGAGTCAGTTGTCCTTGCTTGTCTGGCATGAGATAAGCCATCTGGGCCGTTGTATTTAAGTTGGCACCCAGGAATATTATGTCTTGTGAGGGCACTAGTTTTGACTTCTTTTCGTTTACTGTGTACCCTAGGCAACTTAGTAGGTTTTTTACAAATGCCGGATGTTTTAAAATAATGTCCTTGCTGTCTGCCTGAATAAGGCAGTCGTCCAGGTATGGATATATTTGGATTCCTCTTTGTCTGCAGTATGCAATTACTGGTGCCAGGCATTTTGTGAAGACCCTGGGCGCAGCAGATAAGCCAAAGGGCAGTGCAGAGAATTGGTAATGAGTTGTACCTGATATAAATCGGAGGTATCTTCTGCAATTTTGTCTGATAGGGACATGCAGGTATGTCTCCTTGAGGTCCAACGTTACTAGCCAAGCCTTCTGGCCCAGCATGGGAAGAAGTTGTTGTAGTGTGAGCATCTTGAATTTGGGTACTTCCAGGTATGTGTTAGAATTGAAAGGTCCAGAATGGGTCTCCAGGCTTTGTCCTTTCGGGGAACCAGAAAGAGTCTTGAGTAAAATCCTTGTCCTTGCTCCTGTGTAGGAACCTGTTGAATGGCTCATGTCCATGAGTGCTGTAATTTGTCTTTGAGCCTCTGCATTTAATGGCAGGTTTGGCATTCCTTTTATCCTTGGTAAAGTGTGAAAGTGGAACCTGTATCCTTGAGTTACAATATTTAGGACCCATTTGTCTTTTGTAATGATGTGCCAACTGTCTGCAAAAAGTGCAAGTTTTCCTCCCAAGGGAGCTGCCAAGAGTGATTTGCTTGGCAGTCTGAGGGGTAAGTCATTGTGATTATCTTCTGATAGTTTGAGACCTGTCTTCTCCTCCTTTCTGGGTTGTGGCACCCCATTGTCGTGGCTTGTAAGAGCTTTGTGGCTGACCTCTGCCCCTTGGGCGTCTGTATTTGCCCCTCTGAGGTCTGCCAGAAGTTGGAAAGGACCAGTTTTTGGTTGGCCAATTTCTGCCGAAACAAGGGGGTTGGACCTGTAAAAAATCCTTGACTGTCTGCATAGATTTTGACTTATCCTCCATTTTCTTTAAAACCTCTTCTACTTTCACACCAAATAAAACATCCTGCTGTAAGGGTGCATCCAATAACTTTGCTTTAACATGATCAGGTAAAGTTTGTTTTTTTAAAACCAAGCATGCCTACGAATGACAGACCCTGTTACAGCTGCTCTGCAAGAAGCTTCCAATGAATCAAATCCACATTGCAAAGTATGTTTTCCCACTTGTTCTGCTGCATGCAACAAATCTTGCATTTCCTTGTAATCAGGCTGCTCTGTATGTGTGATTATTTTTTTTTAATTGAGACATCAAATATTGTTGATATTTCAGCATGTGAAACTGGCAATTTAAGGCCCTCATAGCTAGAGTAGCTGAGGCATATACTTTCTTTCCCCATCTGTCTAGTGCTCTAGAATCCCTTTCAGACGGTACAGGATTTTTAGCAATAGAGGCCTTAACCCCTTTGGGACCCTGGGAAATGGTTTCTGGGTCAGCAACAGGGCTTTTATATAGGAATTTATGTGAGTCAGGGACTCTGTAGTATCTGTCTGGTTTGGCTGGTGCAAGAGGTAATGAATCTGGGTTAAGGCTAGATTCTGAGTAAACATCATCCACAATGTCTAACACAGGTGGAGTAGCAAGGGGTCTGTGCTGGGGTAGTAAGAGGAACTCTCGGAGCCTTTTCTTAGAATCAGAATAATCCTGACCTTCCCAGTGGAAATGTTCCCTCATGGTATGTAAAGTTTCCCCAAAAGAGTAGTCTTCTGGGGGAGATGCTGAAGAAATAGACTCTTCAGCATCAGAGTCTTCGTAAGGGGGAAAAAAAGAGTACTCCTGTTCCTCAGAAGAATCTGAGGTAATGGAAACCTGGTCAGAGGAAGTGTAGTCCTCCTCCTGTCTAGGCCTTTTGTCAGGTGGGGGATGGGAACCCCTGATTAGGGTAATTAAGCCTTCGGCCATCTTAAGCATCTGTTTTCTTAGGCATGGGGCCTTGCACTGGAGACTGCTGTACAGGCTTCCTTACTTTTAATGGAGTTTTCAGTTTTGCAAAGGATTTAATAGTAAGTGTAGTCAGTCTGAAGACACCTTCAGCAACTGACGGCCTTTCAACTGCACCGGAATCCCCATCCGCCATGGAAGCGGAAGGGCCTAAAGATAAAGGCTCTGGAGGCCCTGCAATCTCCGCTTGGGAGTCGGATGTAGGCTGGGGTTCTAAATCAGAGGTAGTCAGGGGCTGCATAGGCGCCTCACTGAAAACCGGAGACTGGCCTAGCAGAGGCCTTGGTGTCTGGTTTGAGTCTCGGCTGCCTGTCCTTATCTTTGCACTTTTTATGCATCCCGGTCGTCGGTTGCTCAGACGGCATGGTATAATTAAATTTTCTACCAAAATAATGTCGGACGAAATCATACAGACATTTAATAGTTCGTTTGTTAAACCTAGCACAAAACCGACAACCTGTGACGTCGTGGTCTGGGCCTAGGCAAGGGATACAACAAGAATGAAAATCCTTATGAGGTATTTGCTTCCCACAAGAAATGCAATTAACAACTTTTTCTGACATCGGACTGAGGCAAGAAAAGGTTCCCCAACGGGGTACTTAGCTTTACTTAAGACTTCGGTCTGAAATTCGATTTGAAAATCTCAGGAGTCGGCCGACCGGCACTTGCGAACTGCTTCTGCTTCAGGCACCGCGCGGCAAGAAAGACTGAAGAAAATGGCGTCGGCTGCCTCTTTTATACCCGTCACACTGACGTCAGTGAAGAAGCGACAGCAACCGACGCCGGACCAAGACTTTGGAACTCGGGCCGACTGACGGCAGATAACCCAAGTGTGATGACAGTGTAACACGATGAACGTCTGGGTCTTTGTTCCATTTGTTTGAAGTATGTTGTCAGTTGCCTTTGTCTGGCGTGAGGTAAGCATCTGGGCAGCTGTATTCAAGCTTGCACCCAAGAATGCAATTATTTGAGAGGACAACAGCTGTGATTTCTTTTCGTTTATGGTGTACCCTAGGCATGCTAGAAGCCTTTTTACAAACGCCAGATGCTGAAGAAGAGTGTCCTTGTCCTCTGCTTGAATGAGACAGTCGTCCAGATAAGGATAAATTTGAAAGCTTCTTTGTCTGCAGAATGCAATTACTGGTGCCAGGCACTTTGTAAAGACCCTGGGTGCAGTAGATAAGCCAAAGGGCAGTGCAGAGAATTGGTAATGCAAAACACCTGCTTTGAAGCGGAGGTATCTTCTGCACGATTCCCTTATTGGGATATGCAGGTATGCCTCTTAAGTCTAGAGTTACTAACCAAGCATTCCTGCCTAGCATAGGCAGTAGCTGTTGTAAAGTCAGCATCTTGAATTTTGGAATGTCAAGGAACGTGTTCAAAATCGATAAGTCCAGTACTGGACGCCATGAATTGTCTTTTCTGGGTACCAGGAAAAGTCTTGAATAAAAAACTTGTCCTTTTTCCTTTTCTGGTACCAGTTGAATAGCCCCCATATCCATGAGGAACATGATTTGTTTCTGGGCCTCTGCCCACTGGTTTTGTGGCAGGTCCAGCCATCCGTTTTGAATTGGCCAAGTATGGAAATGAAATCTGTACCCCTGGGATACTATATTTAATACCCACTTGTCCAGGGTAATTAACTGCCAATTTTGAGCATGAAGTGCTAGTTCCCCCCACCAAGGGGGCTGCCAAATGTTAAGTGCTTGGTGATGGTAGAGGAAAGTCATTGAGACTGCTTACTGTAGGGTTGTGCTTTGTTTCCTCCAGATTTGGAAGTGGAGGAACCCCCATTGCTTTGACCTGTAAGAACCCTGTGATTGGTATCTGGAGCCTTTGGAGCGCCTGGATTTGCCTTGAATGGCTCTGTTAGACAAAGGAAAGGATCAATTTTTAGTAGGCCAGTGTCTACTGAACCTGGGTGGCTGCACCTGCATGAAATCTTTTACAGTTTGCATAGATTTAGCTTTGTCTTCCATTTTCTTTAAAAACTCTTCTGCCTTATTACCAAACAGAGTATCATGTTGCAAAGGGGCATCCAACAATTTAGCTTTAACATGATCAGGCAGATTTTGCTCCTTGAGCCAGGCATGCCTTCTAATCACAAATCCAGTAACGGCGGTCCTACAAGAGGCCTCCAAGGAATGAAAACCACATTGCAAAGTATGCTTTCCAACCTGTTCTGCTGAATACAATAAATCCTGTAACTCTATTTTCCACACAGTCAGAAATCAACATCATTTTCTGTTTCAGTAAGGCCATAACATGCTGTTGATATTTAAGCATATGAAACTGGCAGTTTAAAGCCCTGATTGCCAAGGTTGCAGACGTATAAACCTTCTTTCCCCATCTATCCAGCGCCCTGGAATCTCTATCAGAGGGGATAGGATTTTTGGCTGTAGAGACCTTTACACCCTTGGGACACTGAGAAATAGTATCAGGATCAGCAGCAGGATTTTTAAACCAAAATTTGTGGGAGTCAGGAACCCTGTAATATCTGTCTGGCTTACTAGGAGCCTGAGGCAGAGAATCAGGAGCCATGCTTGATTCCGAAAACACATCAACAATGTCTAATACAGGAGGTATTGCCAAAAGCCTATGCTGAGGAAGAAGGAAATCCCCAAGCCTCATTTTTGATTCAGAGAAGTCCTGACTCTTCCAGTGAAAATGTTTCCTTAAAGTATGCAAAGTCTCTCCAAGAGAGTAATCCTCAGGAGGAGATTCACATGGGATGGATTCCTCTGCATCAGAATCCTCATAGGGTGGAATAGAAAATTCCTGATCAGAAGAGGAGTCAGAAGAAATGGAAACCTGATCTGAAGATTCATAATCAGTGCCTTGCCTAGGCCTCTTAGCAGGGGGGGCGGGTGGGAACCGATGATCAAGGTAATTAAATCCTCAGCCATTTTGATCATCTGTTTTTTAGGCATAGGGGCCTGAGCACGTAGCTCATGCATCAGTTTTTTAGACACAGAAGTAGTTTTTGACCTTGTTTTTGTTGCTGGCGTCGTCGGTTTAATATAAAAATGTTGAGGCCTGAAAACACCCTCAGAAGCTGGTACCTGCTCAGCGGATCTGGACCCATCCAAGGGAGAGACATCCACGGGTACAATACTCTGAGAATCTCGTGGCATACCAGACTCCGAATAGGTCTCAGTAGAGGCCTGCGACTCAAAAGTAGCAGGTATCAGGGGCTGCAAAAGCGCCTCACTGAGTACTGGCGAACCGGCGACTGGCTTACGAGAAGCTTCGTCGTCGGTTTTAGACCTTGACGGTCTGTCTCTATCTTTTTCTTTGCATTTTTTGTGAACTCCGATAGTCTGATTGCTAACAGACATTTCAAGATAATTAAATCTTGTACCAAAATATTTAGAAGCAAAAATATACAGACGTTTAATAGTGCATTGGTTAAACCTAGCACAAAACCGACAGCAAGGCACATTGTGCCTAGGCAAGAAATACAGTACAAATGAAAATCCTTATGTGGTATTTGCTTCCCACAAGTAATGCAATTATTAACTTGTATTGACATCGGTAAGGAGCAGAAAAAAGTTTCCCCAACGGGATACTTAAATTTAGTTTGAAGACTTCAGTTCTGAAACTCTAATACGAAAATTTCAGGAGTCGGCCGACCGGCACTTGCGAACTGCTTCTGCTTCGGGCACCACGCAGCAAGAAAGACTGAATAAAATGGCGTCGGCTGCATGTTTTATACCCCTGATGACCTGACGTCATGGAAGAAGAGACAGCAACCGACGCAGGACCAATGACTTTGTTATTCAGGCCAACTGAGGGCAACCTGCCAGCAGATTACCCAAATGTAATGACTGCAACAGTGAAACACGAACATCCAGATATTTTACTTTACTTTTGTAAATAGTCACTTGAGAGCATTTCTTAAAATTGTGGTATTAATGTTCCAGACAGCGTCTATATTACCTGATCATTTAGGTTATCAAATACCTAAATGTCGAACTGGTAATATCGAAAAATTAAAACAGCAAATGGCCGATATAACGTAGGGAATGAATTCCCATGGCCGAAAAAAAAAAATTTTTAAACCAAAATGAAGTGGGGTGCTGTGTCCCCCACACCCCCCTAACTAAATATACCAACTCCGGGATCGCTCTACAGTGGGGAGAGGGACAAAATCCGCCTAACGGCCAAGGGAATTCTTTCCCTGCATTAAATCGTCCGTTCGCTATTTTTTGCTTTCGCTATTATCAGATCAACGTTTAGGTATTTGCTAACCTAAACGTTCGATCAGGTAATAGGAACCCTCCAGAAAGGCAGACTATAAAAGAAAGGAGTGGACATTGTTGAGAGCACATAAAAGTCACACTTCTGCTTAACCTGTAATGACTTATTTACACAGTGGATTAGGAAGCAGAGATGTGATTAGGTAGCGCTTAGTTTGCGGCGATTAACAGCAGTTGTGGTGGAGAACTTCCAATAGTGAGGACAAGAAGTCAACAGTTCTTAAAGTATATTTTCTACATACGTTCAAAGCAGGCAAAAATACATAAAGTACAGTTGTGTACACTTACCATAAAAGTAGATGTTTGAGTACTCACTGTTGCAGTCATTACATTTGGGTCATCTCCCTACAGTTAGCCCTCAGCCGGCCTGAATACCAGAGTCTTGGATTCCTGCGTCCGATGCTGCCTCCTTCTCAATGACGTCAGGTCATCAGGGGTATAAAACATGCAGCAGATGCCATTACATCAGTTTTTCTTGCCCCAGATGTCAGGTGCCCCCATAACGGGAAGCAATTATATGTTATGTTACACCTCCAACAAAAAGCAAATAAACCAGAAAGCTGAAATACACCAAACAAGAAGGAAAGGTAGAGCGAAGAGAAGTCAGGGGACTGGAGGGAGAGTAACCAGGACTGCAACAGTGAATACACTTAACCATCTGCATTTATGGTAAGTGTACACAACTGTACTATGTTCTTTGTGTTTCACTGTTGCACTCATTACATTTGGGTTAATTCCCAAAGCTAAGGAAGAGAGGAGGAAGTTAGAGAGCATTAGGGCCAGCTATTAAGCCTTGCAAAACTGCAGTGCCAAAACCAGCCCTGGATTTAGAGAAAATCGGCATGTGGTAATGCTTGGTGAAGGTATGAACAGAGCTCCAGGTAGCAGCTTCTAGGATTGTCCTGGGTAGGGACTCCTCTGAGAAAGGCTGTAGAGGTAGACGCAGCCCTGGGTGAATGTGATCTAATCCCCTGTGGGGTAGGTTTTCCATGGTGCTTATAGCAGAAATGAATGCAATATGCTATCCATTTGGAAATGGTTTGCTTTGAAATGGCCTGCCCCTGCAGCAAAGGCAACTAGCAGCTGTTCAAATTTTCTGAGAGGCTTAGTCCTGTCCAAATAAAATCCAAGTTGTCTATGCACGTCCAAAGAGTACAGTATTCTCTCTCCTTTGTTTTGCGGGTTCGGGAAAAAGGTAGGCAAATGAATGGAATGATTTAGAGCCACACTAGACACCACCTTGGGCATAAAGGAAAGATTGGTCCTGAGGGAAACCCTGTCTGCATGGCAGATAATGAAAGCCTCCACTGCCATGAGGGCCTGTAATTCAGACACTCTTCTTGCTGAAGTGATGGCTAGAAGGAAGGCTGTTTTCCAGGAAAGGAATTTCAACTCTGCAGTAGCAGCTGGTTCAAATGGAGGGAGAGTGAGCTTTTCCAATACAATGTTAAGGTCCCAGGGCTGGCGTAGGGGATCGCCTTGGGGGGGGGAGGCTCTTAGATTTTTAGCACCCCTGAGGAATTGCTTTAACAGGGGGTGAGAGAAGAGGGATGGATCAGTATTATGTGCTGAAATGGCAGAGGCATAAATTTTAATTGACAAAGGACAGGCCCCTGTGGAGCATTTCTGTTAATTACTGAAGAATATGAGGTAAGCTGGGCACCATAGTACCCATTCCCCCCCGAATCTGCCTCCAGGAATAGTATCTTTTCCACTTTTCAGCATAGGAGTTTCTAGTACTAGGTCTCCTTGCTTCCAGAATGACATCTAGCACCTGCTTACTGAGAGAGGCTATTGAAGAGCTCAACGAATTAGCCAGGCTGCAAGGTTCAGGGTTTGGAGCTAAGGGTGCAGAATCTGGCCCGCCTGCTGGGACGGCAGAGAATGTGTAAGAGTTAAATGCCATGGATCCAGCAGTATCATACTGTGCAAGAGGGGGTACCAGTGCCGGTGAGGCCAATCTAGCACAATCAGTATTGTCCTTGGTCTGTCCTGTTTGATTTTTAGCAGAACCTTTGAGAGGAAAGGCAGAGTTGGAAAGACAAACTGAGAGGCTTTCCCAAGTAAAGGACAGGGCATCCACTTTCCAAGCTTGACTGTGGGGAGTCCCTGTGCTGAATTTGTCCAACTGGTAGTTCTGAGGGGAGGCAAACAGGTCTATCACTGGAGTCCCCCATTTGTTCCTCAAGAGGTTGAATATTTTTGGTTCCAGTTTCCATTCGTGTGGGTCCATGAGATTTCTGCTTAGGTCGTCTGCCAGTGAATTTAGCTTGCCTGGCAGGAACTGTGCTTGTAGGTGCACTTGGTAGCTCAAGGCTGTGTTCCAGAGTCATGGCTAGTCTGCAAAGAAGGTACGAGTGGGTTCCCCCCTGCTTATGTACCACACAACTGTGGTGTTGTCTGTCTTTACCAGTAATCGTCCTGGAAGGATGTGGTCTTTTAAGGTTGTCAGGGAATTCTGTACAGCTAACATTTCTTTTTGGTTGCTATGCAGGTGCATCTGATTCAGGTTTCATTTGCCCTGAATGCACCACCCTGCCAAGTGAGCCCACCATGCATAGCCTGATGCGTCTGGAGTCAGGGTGTGGGCATCGAGGAGCAGATTGAAAGGGAGCCCCTTGTTGAGGTGGCAGGCCTCTGCCCACCAAAGGAACTCTGTCTTTATACAAGGAACAATAGGGATCATTGATTCCAGGTCCTGAGAATGTTGACACCATAGGCTTTTTAGATACCACTGTAGTTTCTTCATATGCAGTCGTGCATATGGAATTAGTAGAATGCAAGAGGCCATGAACCCCAGTGCTTGCAGGATTTTCCTTGCAAATAGCTGGGTCTTTGTGGCCAGTAGTTTGAAGTAGGCTGTCAAATAAACTTGTTTCTCCAGTGTGAGATGAGCCATCTGGGAAGTTGTGTTCAAGCTTGCTCCCAGGAATACAATTTGTTGGCAGGGTACTAGATGAGATTTCTTTTCATTTATGGTGTACCCCAGCGAGTTTGTTTCTTTACAAATGCCAAATGTTTTAATAGCAAGTCCTGGCTTTCTGCCTGAATCAGACAATAGTCCAGGTATATTTGAATATTTCTCTTCCTGCAAAATGCAATGGCTGGAGCTAGACACTTTGAGAATACCCTGGGCGCAGTAGATAAGCCAAAGGGAAGTGCAGAGAACTGATAGGGCATAGAGCCTAGTCTGAAGCGGAAGTATTTTCAGCAAGAGTCCCTTTTTGGAATGTGCAGTTAAGCTTCCTTTAAGTTCAAGGTTGCCAACCAGGCATCTTTGCCTAGCATAGGAAGCAGCTGTTGAAGTGTTAACATTTTGAATTTTGGGATTACCAAAAAGGTGTTTAGAATAGAGAGGTTCAGGATAGGACGCCAGGAACTGTCTTTTCTGGGTACCAGGAAAAGTCTTGAGTAAAAATCTTGTCCCCTTTCTTCTGCTGGGACAGGATGAATAGCCCCGATACTTAGAAGAGAGAACCTGCTGTTGAGCCTCTGCCCACTGATTTGGGGGTAGGTCTGGCCAACCGTTTCGGGTTAGTAAGGTGTGGAAGTGGAACCTGTATCCTTGGAAAACAACATTTAAAACCCATTTGTCCTGGGTAATGATTTGCCAGTGTTTTGCATGCAGGGTGATCTTTCCACCTAAGGGAGCAGGCAGTTGAGCAGTGCTTGGAAAGGTTAAGGTTAAGTCATTGTGACATTTCTCCATAGGGGGGAGTCTTACTAATTCCAGCTTTGGAAGTTGGAGCCCCCCCACTGCTTAGGCCTGTGTACACCTCGAGACGGTGGCCTAGGTGGTCTGCTGTTCCTGGGTTTGGGCTGAGAAGGCCTGGAAGAGACTGGAAAGGACCAATTCTTAGAAGGCCAATGCCTACTAAATCTGGGAGGCTGTATTTGCAGGAAATCTTTAACAGTTTGCATAGATTTAGCTTCTTCCTCCATCTTTTTAAGGACGACTTCTGCTTTGTTGCCAAACTAGCGGTCTTGATTTAAGGGAGCATCCAGTAATTTAGCTTTAACATGATCTGGCAAGTTTTGCTCCTTAAGCCAAGCATGCCTTCCAAGTACAAACCCAGTGACAGCAGCCTTGCAAGAGGCTTCTAAAGAATCAAAACCACACTGCAAACTAAGTTTACCAACTTGTTCAGCAGAATGCATTTAAGAATCCTGATCAGAAGGATCAGAAGGAAAATCAGTTCTAGGTCTCAGAGGGGGAAGGCGGCCTTCCCCTAATTAAAGTTATGAGGTCTTAAGCCATTATTTGTTTTTTAGGCATATGGCCCTGACCATACGGTTTGGAGGTCTGTTTTCTAGGCGTGGGTCGAGTTTTAGGCCTTGAAGAAGAAGAAGAAGATGGCGTTGGTCTGAAATGCAAGTCTGTAGGCCTGAATACACCCTCAGAAGCCTGTGCCTGCACAGCGGCTCCAGATCCATCCAAGGTATAGATATTGGCAGGTTCCATAGTCGAAGGAGCATCTCGCGGTTTACCGGACTCCGAAAGTCTCAGCAGAGGTCTGCAAATCTGAAGTAGCGGGTATCAGGGGCTGCGAAAGCGCCTCACTGAGTACCGGCGAACTGGCGACTAGCTTAGCAAAAGCATCGTCTGCAGTTCTGGACCTATGCGGTTTGTCTCTATCTTCACGTTTTTATGGAATATTGGTAGTCTGATGGCTTACTGAAGCCATTTCTGGATAGTTAAGAGTACCAAAATAATTTGCTGCAAAAATTACCAGACGATGAATAGTTCGGGGGGTTGAATAAGGCACAAAACCAACAGCGAGGGACGTCCTGGTCTGGGTCTAAGCAAGGAATGCAGTACGAATGAAAATCTTTATGAGGTATTTGCTTTCCACGGGTAATAAAATTAACTTTTACTGACATTGGTTAAAGAGCAAGAAAAAAGGATCCCCAATGGGGTTACTTAGCTTTTTTTTGAAGACTTCGGTTCTGAAACTCGAAAACGAAAATTTCAGGAGTCGGCTGCTAACAGGCACTTGCGAACTGCTTTTCCTTCGGGCACTGCGCGGCAAGAAAGACAGATGTAATGGCATCAGCTGCATGTTTTATACCCCTGACGTCATGGAGGAGGAGACAGCATCCGACGCAGGAATCCAAGACTCTGGTATTCAGGCCGGCTGAGGGCTACCTGCAGGCAGATAACCCAAATGTAATGACTGCAACAGTGAAACACGAAGAACATCATGGCATTGCTTATTAGCAGTTAACAGGCAAGAATGACTTGCTTTTTGGTTTTGTTACCTGTGGAAGGAAGAATCACATGAGCAGCAAAGGTGGATAGCGTTAGTTCAGTGACATTTTTTTTTTTAATTTATTTTCAGTTGACATATTTGTGTGCGTGTGTATAAACATACACACATACATATTTTTATTTTTTTTTTTTTTACAGCTCTTACATGGCACATACATATGCAAAGCTACTTTGCTTAGTCTGCCATCAGTAGCTGCTGTATTTTACAAAATACAATGGTGAAAAGTCGATAAGCATACCTCTCCTGTTCAGACATGATCTTATATATTACAAGTAAATTCTAAAAAATCAATAGAATTATTAAATAAATGCATGAATCCTGACAACTGTTCTTCACTACCACCCCATAGAATAAAAATGTTATCCAGGTACCTTAGGTATGCTTTCCAAAAATGTGAAAAAGATGAACTGAACACAACAGAATGACATTTTTATTCTATGGGGTGGTAATAATGAATAATTGTCAGGATTCATGCATTTTTTTAAATAATTCTACTGATTTTTTTTTTTTTTTAGAATTTGTCATTTTGATTCAAGTAAGATTAGTTTTCTTGATATTATGTTATACAAGGATTTTAAAAAGCAAAAGTATGAATTCAACATTTTCTGGAAGGCTACCTTCCCCAATTCTTACTTGCATTTTGACAGCCAACACCCTGTTTGGCAAAAACAATTTGGTGAAGGGACATCTTATCAAAATGAGTCGACTGGTGTCACATGATGTTCAGTTCCTTAAAGAAATCCAAACATTAATTGGTATGTTAAGGAAGAGGGAATACCCTCAGGATATCCTGGAAGAAATACCTCGATATGTTTGTGATAACAGACATTCTAGGTATCTTAAGATCTATTGAGAAGACCAACAATAATCATGACAGTCAATTTATTATGGCAACAACTAACCCGAATGAATTTTATAAAGCTATGGTTTTACCTTACAGTAGAGATATCTATTCCCTCAAAGCTGTTACTGTAAATCACTGGACCATGGTGTCTGGCAGCCTTGGGTTAAATTGACAAATTAGGTACCATTCCCAGATTGTTTATAAAAATAATTGGAATCTAAATATCATCTTTGAATGGAAGGCTTTGTGATAAGTATATGAAGAAATGGGGAATGAGGAAATATGGTTCCTGTAAGCAACGTAGGTTCATTTTGGAGGGTGCCAGTTTCCAGGTGCCTGGTTTCCCAGGTTTGATTACCATTAAAGGCAGGTATGATTACAACACCAAGGGAGTGTTGTATACTGCATTATGTTCTTCCTTTCCAGCTATTTATGCTGGTAAAACCATCGGTCCTTTGAAGGTTCGTATTTATCAGCATACATATGCAATTAAAAAGTCACATCATTTCAATGCCCTTTTTCGTCACAGTTTGTTATGCAAAGAATTTAAGAAATTTTCCTTTTCAGTTCTTGAAAAAGTTGAACTACCTAGGGGTGGTGACTGGGAGACGTTAGTGGAGAAAAGAGAGGTTTTTTGGCAAATCTTATTGGATGCCATTTGCCCAGCTGGGATTAATGATTTGATTTCAGTAAAACCAATTTTAAAAAATTAGGTCAGCATGGTTATAAGTTTTAATGTTAATTATGTTTATACATACAAAAAAAGTTATTCTAAATGTTTGATATTTTTTTTGTTTTTTTCTGTTTTATTTCTACGGATGTAGAATTCCAGAAGTTAACATTTTAATATTGTTACGGCATTCTTATGGTTTCTTATGGTGTTTAATGTGCATTTTTATGTCCGTATTACTTTAAAAATGTTGGTACCATTTTTGAAAAGTTTTTTAAGGGGGTTTTCAATTGTAAGTCAGTTTCTGATGAAGTTCACTGTTTTATGAATTAAGTGTGGATTCTGGTATTAAAATTGTCAGAGTCTACCTGTGCAGTGATTTTTCTTTATGCTCTAGTAAAGATTAATTTCCCAATACTGACATTACTGGAGCTATTTAATTTGCAAAGATACAGATCATCAAAAAACATGTGGCCTTTAAACTAGTCTGGTGCATATTATGGCAAAAAGTTGTTTCTAAAAATTTTAAATGCGTAAGGCAACATAAATTATAAAAGCCCACCTTCTGTTAACAACCCACACCAGCTAAAAATGTCTGAAAGAGAAAACATGTATCATATCAAAGGATATGAAGCTTGAACTCAAATTCACAATACATTAAAAAAGCAAACAAATGCAAAACCATTTATTTCTTTAACCAAAGACAGTTTGCCCACTTAAAACAATGTGCCCCTTATTAAACAAAAAAAAATGTAGGAATTAAAATACATACCAGCTTTAAATGCAATTGAATTAGATGCAGGAACTGATTTCTTGTAACAAAGGTACACATTGGAACCCCACTATGTAAAAAAAAAAAAAAAAAAAAAAAAAAGTATCAGCTCAAATCTGGTGAACAGAAATAATGCACATCATCTTAGATAGACAAAAATGCAATATTTTCAGTTGTGTTTTTATATGACATTCTTACTATAAAATCATTCCATGGTGGCACCACAGTTCTTAAAATGAGATGCTTTCAACCTGCAATCCTATACAAAGAGCAACTATTCCATCTACACATCAGATGTAAGCTGTTTTACTCCCCAAGTTAACAAATTAAGGCATTTACTACTTGATGCCTCTAAACAGCTGCAGAGGATGGGAATACTATATACTGAGATGAACGTCTCAGTAAAAATCCTCATTACCAATGGAGCAATACAAAATCAGTGCAACTCTCTCAAAACTGTAGAGAGTAACTCAAATGTTGGGGAAGCCTTTCTAAGGTCAAGGAAAAAAAAATTATGTACACCATAACGTTCCATCTGTATTGCCCATTCATTCTTAAACTGATGGGTTCGGATCAGAGACTCTGATCCAACTCAGCCACTTATACCAGATCATCACATCAAAAACTATCCAGCTCCTCCCTTTACCCATAATGCCCCACCAACCTAACATCTCAGATAGAGTCTGCCACCCCTCGATACAATGGAACAAACCTATTACAAAAATTAAAGGCAGAAAGAAGGAAGCTGGAGCTCAAACAAGGAATAGAGGTTCCTGTACAATTCTTAGATCTTTCAAGAAGCAAAGGAAGGGGGCATGAGGACGGGAAGTTGAGGAAGAATGAAAACACAGATGGAACATTATGGTGAGTGCATAACTACTATCTGATGTTGTCCTTTTCATTCATTCTTCAACTGATGAGAGAGTTCCCAGCTACTGGGACCTTGGGAGGCCCTCATGGAATGATCTTCCAGAGTACCGCACAGCCAAAAGATGTGCTGTTCTGAAAATCAAATCTAATTTGTAATGAGTAATAGAAGTGTGAGAATTAGTCCAAGTTACAGCTGCACAAATATCATCGAAGGAAGATCTTGAACAAATGGCTGAAGAGAGTACCATAGACCTCATGGAATGGCCTCTAGGAGGCTTAGACAAGGCAATAAATACAGGAGATAAATTCAGAAACCATTTGGCCAATGTAACTTTAGAGACTGGTTTGCCCAATCGGTTAGGAAAAAAGGAAAAACCACTGGTCGTTTTTTCTCAAGTCTTTGGTTCTACAGAAATAAAAGCAAAGGTGTCTATGCACATCCAAAAGGTAGAGCATATACTCTCCCTTACTTGAAAAGTTTGCAAATAAAACTGGTAGATTAATGACCTGGTTTATGCTGGAGTCAGAAGCTATAGGCAAGACAGCTAAATTTGTTCACAAGGATACCTTGTCTTTGTGGAAAAAAACACAGGTAAGGAGATTTAGAAGGTGAGTATGTAGTTCAGATACTCATCTAGCTGATGTGGTAGCAACCAGAAAAAAAGTTTTCCAATGCAAAAAGTTAGGTTCTGTCTTGGCTAAAGGTTCAAAAGGAATTTGGGTTAAGGCCTGAAGCATGATAGTTAAATCCCAAGGAAGAGTAAGAACCTTTATTGGCCAAGTAAAAAGGCTCCCTTTAGACAGGCTTTACATAGTTTACAAGAAGCTAAGGTAAGGTTATTTTTACCCAGGTAGAAATTAGAAATGGCAGTCAACTGAACTGCAATAGTTTAAAAACTAGCTCCTTCATTGAAAATTGAAGCTAAAAATCCAATGATACATGGTACTGGTGCTAAAAAGGATCCAAATCCTTGCTAAGGGCTCAGAAAACTTATCTCTTCCATTTATTCTTAAGATATGACAGACTGGGGAGGGCAGCCTGGGTTGTTTAACAATCAATGGAATTAAAGAAACAATGCACCCAGTTTGAGGTCTGTAAAGACCAAATGAGTCATACCTGTCAGGTGAGACAGGAGGTCTGTATACACTCTGGATACTGGATCCCACTCCAGAAGGTGAGGCCAGAGGAAGGAGAACCAAATCTGACAAAGGCCAGAAAGGATGCAATGAGGATAACTACGCTCTTCAACTGGACTGCTTTCTGCACAAATTTTGGAATGACAGGAAATGGTGGTTAAGCATAAAGGACTCTGCAGGGCCAATCATGGACTGCAGCATCTCTTGGTGACTCCCCTATTGGAGGAATCAGAGCAAAGAACCTGCCGCACTTGATTTTGAGGGGAGGAGCAAAGAGATCGCAGCATGGCTCGCCCAACTGACAGAAAACCCTCTCCACCACTTTGACATTCAGAAACCACTTGTGACGTATCAGAATGGACCTGCTTAGTCTTTACACAATCACGCTGGATTTTCCAGGAAAGTGCATTATCAGAAAGCAAACAAAGTTATCACCCTTTGCTACACCCTCACTGCTTCTCAGCAAAGTGTATTGGGGCAGGAGAAAAATCCATCAAAGGGTGCACTGATGAACGAAGACTTAAAAGGCTTCACAAAAACAAATCACAGAGTTGCATCCAGGCACGTCTCCTAATGGCTATGCCTGAACCCACCACCTTCTGCTGCATGGGAGGGATCAACCTCATGGATGCATTACAAACAGACAAAGAGATATGGTCAGATCTCCTTGTAACCTCATAAAATGTGCCAGATAATTTGGCGACCTGAGAGCAAAGATCACTAAAGTGTACACACACTTAAATCTGTTCAAAGCCCTGGACTCTCTGTTAGGGGGATGGACATAGGAGCTCTTTTCTGCCAGTTCTTTCCTAGTGGCTGCTGCCACAACCATTGCATCAACAGTGACTCACTTGGTCTAGTATGCCTAGTCCTTGGGGGGGGGGGGTAGAATTTTGCAACAAGTGCAGGGCCTTTTTATCCCCTTAATCCATTAAATTTCCACCAATTATCTTGTGATCAAGTCGGAAGACAGCCAACACTTTTCTTCCAACACATGAATTTAAAGAGGAAATAACATTTAAACAATTCATGTGTGTTTGGGTGGGGGTGTTTTGAGAAGTTAGGTAGGATGAGGATGTACGAAAAAACAATTACTATTTTTTTAAACCAATAAAAATACCTATTTTTGTCAGATTGGCAAATAATTACTTTTTGGTGTGCCACAAGACTTATGCGATTAGTTTGTGCACCATGAGATGAAAACGGTTGAAAATCACTGCTCTACAGCATCACTTTCCTTCTACACCTGGTGAGAAACAAGATACAAGAGTTCCTCAGATGGGGGGGGGGGGGTCACCCAAAAAGTAGACAGGCCAGACCTGAAAGCCTCCAGGAACACAACTCCTCCCAAGAGGGGGTATTAGAAGATGAACCAAGTTCTCTTTCAAGAGCTCCAAAGGAGACGTCTACAGGTGGAGATCTGGGGAAACCCCTCCCCCTCATCAAAATCGGTGTCCCACATGAGAAATTCCTGAAGGGAATCTAAATGTCTCCTCTTACACATTTCTCTTCAGAGGGGCTTCCTCAGTGGGATGTTCTGGATAAGTATCAGAAGAGGAAATGATGTCCTGACGGACCAACTGGAGACTAGCCCAGCCTGACTGTCCCAGTTGAATGGATGGGTGAGGATCACAGCATAGAACTGGAAGAGCTAAAGTGGTCTGCTCTGAGGGGGGCAGGGATGTCCCTTCTCTAGACAAAGAGAAAAACCCTCTCCACAACCTCAAAGGCAGAATACCTAGGGGACGCAGAAGTCAATAACAAAGGGGCTGAAAGTTCCCAAACCAGCATCTCCTGTAACCTCACCAGCACTCCACCTGAGAAGGGAGTTTGACCTTAGCTGTCCAGCGCCAAAGCCTCAAGGGGAAGAGAGGGGTTCGAAAGCTTTGGAGTGCATCTCAACCCCCTCCAGACTTGGCATGGACGCTTCAGCACCATGAGTCTTGCAGCTCTGAAAGGCTAAGACCAGGACAACTCAGGGAAATCACCTGAGATTAAAAACAGTTCTTGGATCCAAAACGACAGGTTGGACTGGAGAAGGAAGTACCATGGGGGAAGTGGAAAAATGACAGCTCGCAGATCCGATTGGAGTTGAAGCCAGAAGTACAGCCATCTGGATCTGCGCTCTGAGAAATTTCCTCATCCTATTCATAGTGGCTTTTGACAAGCTTCTGGATGATCTAACAGATGACGTGGGGGACGGAGGCCTGGAATGCCTAGGGGGTGACCCTCCAAGAAAGGTGGAGAGCCGTTAAGTAACTGGATCCAACAAGAGCAAAGGAGTATGGATCTGAGGAGGTCTAGGTTTTGAACCAGAGCAGAGGTATTTGGATCAGACTTGTGTATTTTGGGAGGAGGCGCTGATGGAGGTGAGGAGGAAGAACAGTCCAGGGACCTCTTACGCAACTCCTTATTCCTTGGCCTCTGAATCTGACTTGCCCTTGTCACGGTTTTTGGTAGGGGGTTGGAGCCCCAGCAACTGAAGTAGAGTTTGAAAGAAGGAAACCTCTCAAGGCTAATTTATTTCTCAAGTTAGTTATGGCTCTGGATTTAAATCCAGAACAGGAAAAAAATTGGGGAAAAAAAAATCCACCCAATCCAAATGCCTTACCGTCTGGTTGTTAGCCACCTGAAATTTAAGAAATTTTCTCCTTTTCAGTTCTTGAAAAGTTGAACTACCTAGGGGTGGTGACTGGGAGGCGTTAGTGGAGAAAGAGAGTTTTTGGCAAATCTTATTGGATGCCATTTGCCCAGCTAGGGGATTAATGATTTGATTTCACTAAAACCAATTTAAAAAAATTAGGTCAGCATGGTTTTAAGTTTTAATGTTAATTATATTTATACATACAAAAAAAGTTATTCTAAATGTTTGATTTTTTTTTGTTTTTCTGTTTTATTTCTGCATGTAGAATTTGTGTTAACATTTTAATATTGTTACGGCATTCTTATGGTTTCTTATGGTGTTTAATGGGCATTTTATGTCCTAGATACTTTTAAAAATGTTGGTACCATTTTTGAAAAGTTTTTTAAGGGGGTTTTCAATTGTAAGTCAGTTTCTGATTAAGTTCACTGTTTTATGAATTAAGTGTGGATTCTGGTATTAAAATTGTCAGAGTCTACCTGTGCAGTGATTTTTCTTTATGCTCTAGTAAAGATTAATTTCCCAATACTGACATTACCTGAGCTATTTAATTTGCAAAGATACAGGAGATCAAAAAACATGTGGCCTTTAAACTAGTCTGGTGCATATTATGGCAAAAAGTTGTTTCTAAAAATTGTAAATGTGTAAGGCAACATAAATTATAAAAGCCCACCTTCTGTTAACCCACACCAGCTAAAAATGTCTGAAAGCGAAAACATGCATCATATCAAGCGATATGAAGCTTGAACTCAAATTCACAATACATTAAAAAAGCAAACAAATGCAAAACCATTTATTTCTTTAACCAAAGACAGTCTGCCCACTTAAAACAATGTGCCCCTTATTAAACAAAAAAAATGTAGGAATTAAAATACATACCAGCTTTAAATGCAATTGAATTAGATGCAGGAACTGATTTCTTGTAACAAAGGTACACATTGGAACCCCACTATGTAAAAAAAAAAAAAAAAAAGTATCAGCTCAAATCTGGTGAACAGAAATGCACATCTTAGATGCAGACAAAAATGCAATATTTTCAGTTGTGTTTTTATATGACATTCTTACTATAAAATCATTCCATGGTGGCACCACAGTTCTTAAAATGAGATGCTTTCAACCTGCAATCCTATACAAAGAGCAACTACTCCATCTACACATCAGATGTAAGCTGTTTTACTCCCCAAGTTAACCAATTAAGGCATTTACTACTTGATGCCTCTAAACAGCTGCAGAGGATGGGAATACTATATACTGAGATGAAAGTCTCAGTAAAAATCCTCATTACCAATGGAGCAATACAAAATCAGTGCAACTCTCTCAAAACTGTAGAGAGTAACTCAAAAGTTGGGGAAGCCTTTCCAAGGTCAAGGAAAAAAAAATATGTACACCATAACGTTCCATCTGTATTGCCCATTAATTCTTAAACTGATGGGTTCGGATCAGAGACTCTGATCCAACTCAGCCACTTATACCAGATCATCACATCAAAAACTATTGAGCTCCTCCCTTTACCCATAATGCCCCACCAACCTAACATCTCAGATAGAGTCTGCCACCCCTCGATACAAAGGAACAAACCTATTACAAAAATTAAAGGCAGAAAGAAAGAAGGAAGCTGGAGCTCAAACAAGGAACAGAGGTTCCTGTACAATTCTTAGATCTTTCAAGAAGCAAAGGAAGGGGTATGAGGGCGGAAGTTGAGGAAGAATGAAAACACAGATGGAACATTATGGTGAGTGCATAACTACTATCTGATGTTGTCCTTTTCATTCATTCTTCAACTGATGAGAGAGAGTTCCCAGCTACTGGGACCTTGGGAGGCCCTCATGGAATGATCTTCCAGAGTACTGCACAGCCAAAAGATGTGCTGTTCTGGAAATCAAATCTAATTTGTAATGAGTAATAGAAGTGTGAGAATTAGTCCAAGTTACAGCTGCACAAATATCATCTAAGGAAGATCTTGAACAAATGGCTGAAGAGAGTACCATAGACCTCATGGAATGGCCTCTAGGAGGCTTAGACAAGGCAATAAATACAGGAGATAAATTCAGAAACCATTTGGCCAATGTAACTTTAGAGACTGGTTTGCCCAATCTGTTAGGAGAAAAGGAAAAACTACTGGTCGTTTTCTCAAGTCTTTGGTTCTACAGACATAAAAGCAAAGGTGTCTATGCACATCCAAAAGGTAGAGCATATACTCTCCCTTACTTGAAAAGTTTGCAAATAAAAAGTATAGTTTTGTACCTACCATAAATGTAGATGTTCGAAGATCCACATTGCTGCAGTCCTTACATATGGGTAGTCCGCTGTCCTCGGCCTGAATACCAAAGTATTAGGCTGACTTAGGTCATGGCTCAGATCTGACATCAGAAGCGTCAGGGTATAAAAGCGCATGACGCCATATCCTCAGTCTTTCTTGCCCCAGATGTCAGAAGGCCCTAAAAGAAAGGCCACAGCCAAAAATAGAATACTCCCAAAAGGCATGTACAAATAACAGCTACCCAAACCATACAACCATTCCAAACTACAGAGGGGAAGGAGGGAGGGTAATTGGACTGCAGCAATGTGGATCTTGAACATCTACATTTATGGTAGGTACAAACTGTACTATGTTCTTCATCTCACATTGCTGCAGTCCTTACATATGGGTAGAATCCCAAAGCAGAGGTAAAGGGAGGCTGGCAAAATCATAAAGCATTGGGAGCTACCAAAATGCCCTGTAAGACTGCAGTGCCAAATGCACCCCTACATTTGTAATAAAGAGGAAGAAGGTAATGAATAGAAATAGTGTGCACAGAACTCCAAGTAGCTGCTTCCAAAATATCTTTAGTAGCTACTCCTTAAAAAGCTGTAGAAGTGGCAGTAGCCCTAGTGGAGGAGGTCTGATTCCAGCCGGAATCTCCTTACCATGATGAGAATAACAAAAAGCAATACAAAAGCCAATCCACTTAGAAATAGTTTGTTTTGAAACAGGTTTCCTGAGAACCCAAAGCAAAAGAAACAAACAACTGCTGAGACAGTCTGAACCCTTTAGTCCTGCTCAAATAATAACGCAACTGCCTGTGAATATCCAAAGTGTGCAAAATTTTCTCCCTTTATTTTGGGGATCTGCATAAAAAGTCGGCAAATGAATTGATTGGTTCAAGGCCACATTTGAAACCACTTTAGGCAAAAAAGTAGGATTAGTACGCAGAGATACCCTATCCTTATGAAAAATTAGGAAGGGTTCAACTGCCATAAGAGCCTGTAATTCAGAAACCCTTCTAGCAGATGTAATGGCCAACAAAAAAGCAGTCTTCCAAGAGAAACTTTAACTCAGCAGCTGCAGGTTCAAAAGGAGGTAAAGTAAGTTTTTCCAACACAAAATTGAGATCCCAGGCAGGAGTAGGAGCTCTACGTGGGGGTCTTATGTTCTTTGCCCCTCTAAGAAATTGCTTAAACAAAGGATGAGAGAATAATGGAGGGTCACAGTCATAGTGAGCAGAAATGGCTGCAGCATGAACTTTTATAGAGGAGAAAGACAAACCCTTGTCTAATAATTCTGTAAGATATTGAAGAGAAACACTTAAATCAAAGCCCTTTGTTTTGCTCCAAATTAAAAATCTCCTCCATTTATCAGCATAAACTTTCCTTGTACTAGGCCTTCTGGCCTCCAAAATAACATTCAAAACTTGTTGTGGAAGCTGCGACCCTCCAGGTTCTAGAACAGAATATGCCAGGCTGTTAGATGCAGGGACTGAATCCTGACATTGAGGAAATGATTGCCCTCCTGTGACAAAAGGTGCTGGAATCAAGGCAAAGGCCATGGAGGCTCATACTAAACTCCTCAGCAGAGGGGTACCAGTGCTGTCGAGGCCAATCTGGAGCTATTAGAATCATGGAGGGCTTGTCTTGTCTGACCTTCAAGAGTACCTTTGGGGAGGAGAGGCAGAGGCGGAAAGGCATAGACGTGAAGATTGCTCCAACTGAATGATAGAGCATCCACTTTCCAAGCTGTGGGATGAAACATTTTTGTGCAAAACTTTGGCAACTGGAAATTTAGTGACGAACAGATCTATGTCTGGAGTTCCCATACCACTGTCAATTTCAAATACATGAGGATCCAATTTCCACTCGTGGGGATCCACTATCTGTCTGCTCAAAACATCTGCTAAGGAGTTCTGTGCTCCTGGTAGAAACCTTGCCTGAAGGTTGAGGTGTAAACAGAGCAGTCTCCCACAAAATCATTGCTTGCCTGCAAAGAGGGTACGAATGGGTTCCCCCTTGCTTGTTGATGTACCACATGACAGTTGTGTTGTCTGTTTGAATCAACACTTGCCCTGGGTGAAGTAAATCCTTGAAAGCCATCAATGCAAATTGGACTGCTAACATCTCCTTCAAGTCGATAAGTAAATGTTGAAGTCTGGCAGGCCACGTGTCTTGAACCCATTTTCCATTGAGGTGTGCTCCCCAAGCCTTGTCCGAGGCATCTGTCGTTAAAATTTGACTCGCCTCTGGTCGGGTCACAGAGTCCCTTGTTTAGGTGACATTCCTGAGCCCACCACAAAAATTCCTTTTGAATGCAAGGTATTATTTGAATGACAGTGTCCAGATCTTGGCAGTGTTGTGTCCATACATTTTTGAGATACCACTGTAGCTTCCTCATATGCAGTTTGGCATTGGGAAGCACCAGAATACAAGATGCCATGAACCCCAAGGCTTGAAGGACTGCCCTTGCAGTCAGCCTGGACCGTAGAGACAATTGATGGAAGTAAACACTAGGGTTCTTTTGCTTGTCCGGGGTCAAAAAAGCCATCTGGGAAGCTGTATTCCGTCTCACACCCAGAAAGCACATTTCCTGAGAGGGTACTAGACTGGACTTTGTTTCATTCACAGAATACCCTAGACACCTTAACACTGCCATCACATACTGTAGATGATGAAGAAGTTCGTACTTGTCTTGAGCAAGAATCAGGCAATCGTCCAAATAAGGATAAATTTGTATTCCTCTTAACCGTAAGAAGGCTATCACTGGAGCCAGAACCTTTGTGAACACCCTGGGCGCAGTAGATAAGCCAAAGGGCAATGCAGAGAACTGATAATGTAAAGTCCCAGCCCGAAAACGCAGGTACCTCCTGCAACTGGGCCTGATAGGAACATGAAGATAAGCCTCTTTGAGATCCAGAGTTACCATCCAGTGATCTTTGCCCAACAGAGGTAGAAGTTGTTGCAACGTCAACATTTTGAATTTTGGAATGTCTAGGTATGTGTTGAGGATAGTAATCGGTCTCCAAGTGTTTCCTTTCTTTGGTACTAGAAACAGGGGAGAATAAAATCCTAGGCCCACTTCTGACAGAGGGACCTGCTGTATAGCCCCCATTTGAAGAAGTAAAGAAATCTGCTTGTGAGCCTCTACCCTTTGCTGAGGAGGAACGTCTGGCATGCCTTTGAAAGGAGGCAATGTATGGAAATAAAACTTGTAGCCTCTGTCTATAATGTCCAACACCCATTTGTCCTGGGTGACTAAAAGCCAGTTTTGCTTGAAGAGTGCCAACTTTCCTCCCAAAGGAGCTGCCAGACAGGAAGAATCTGGCAGCTGAAAATGCAGGTCATTGGGCCTGTTTACGAAAGGACTGGCCCCTGCCCTCACCTGTAGATTGTGCAGGTGAACTCCACGTTCTAGGCCTGAAAGTACTCTTGAGCTCTGCCCCTACCACGTCTAGATCTACCCCTAGACTGTGAATCAGAAGAAGGATAAGCCCATCCCTTAGTAGGCCAATTCCTGCTAAACTTAGGAGGCTGTACCTGCAAAAAATCTTTAACAGTCTGCATAGACTTAGCCTTGTCTTCCATTTTCTTCAAGACAGACTCCACAGGAGAACCAAACAAAACTTCAGACTGTAAAGGAGCATCCAAAATTCTAGTTTTAACATGCTCTGACAAATTCTGATCCTTAAGCCAGGCATGCCTGCGAATAACTGAACCAGTGGCAGCCACCCTGGAAGAAGCCTGTAAAGCATCGAAATCACACTGCAAAGAATGCTTACCCACCTGTTCAGAGGCATGTACCAAATCCTGTAATTCTTTACACTCTATGCTCTCTGCCAAAGCATCCACTTTAGATTTTAGTTGAGTAAGGAGAAAATTCTGATACTTCAACATATGAAACTGGCAATTCAAAGCCCTCATTGCTAAAGTGGAAGAGGTATACACTTTCTTACCCCATCTATCCAAAGCTCTAGCATCTTTATCAATAGGAACTGGATTCTTTACAACAGAAGCCCTGACACCCTTAGGTCCCTGGCTAATAGCTTCTGGGTCAGCCCTTGGACTCTTATACAGATATTTATGAGCCTCAGGTACTCTGTAATACCTGTCTGGCTTAACTGGCTTAGGCAGAGAGTCTGGATTAAGGGAAGCCTCGGAGAAAACGTCTTGAACAACATCCAAAACAGGAGGTATAGCCAAGGGCCTATGTCGTGGTAAAAACAAAAATTCCCTAAGCCTCTTTCAGGAATCTGAGAAATCCTGACCTTCCCATTTAAAATGTTCCCTCATAGAATGCAGGGTTTCTGAAAAAGAAAAATCCTCTGGAGGAGAAGCAGAAGGAGTGGAATCCTCTGCGTCTGAATCAGAATAAGGAGGAAAATCCTGAATGTCTTCAGCCGAAGACTCTGAGTAATCTGAAGCCTGCTCCAAACTTTCCACCTCTGGCTCCACCCTAGGCCTCTTATCAGGAGGGGCATAGAACCTCTGATTAAAGAAATTAAATCTTCTGCCATTTTAAGCATGTGTTTTTAGGCACAGAACCTGCAGAACTAGGACTGACACCGTGGAAGGCAAACCAGGCCTGCCTTTGGAAGGAGCCTTAGAGACAGAAGGAGAAGGCCTAACCACCTTAGGCAAGGAAGGGAGAACAATAACCTGAGAGGCCCCTCAGCCTGACCTGACTCCTGAGGAGGCCTCATCTTGCAAAATTAAAGCCTCCCCTGAGACTCAACTGAAACCTCGGCTGGATCCACAGATTCCACCGTAGTTTCTAAAGAACGGCGTCCGAACGGGCGACTCATCTTGCCTGGACTTTAAAGATTTGTCTTTGCGCTTCGTCAGTAGCGCGGAGGATCCGACGGCATATTATAATTACACCATCGAAGACAAGCCTGGCGCAATCTAACCTACGTTTAATGGTGCTTATTAAACCTAGCACAAAAGACACCACTCGCCGTGCTCAGGTCCCAAACAAGGAATACAAAGAGAGTGGTAATCCCTATGCGGTATCTGTTTCCCACAAGAAATACAATTATTCACTTTTTCTGACATCCGGAATAACTGAGGCAAGAAAAAAAATAAAAATATTCTCAACGGGTACTTAGCCAACTTGGTTTCAGTCTGAAACTCAGAATCTGAAAATTTCAGAACGCCGAACGGCACTTGCACGCTGCTTCTGCATCGGACCATGCGGCAAAAAGACTGAGGATATGGCGCCGGTCATGCGCTTTTATACCCTGACGCTCTGATGTCAGATCTGAGCGCCCATGACCGACGTCAGCCTAATACTTTGGTATTCGGGTCGACCGAGGACAGAGGACTACCCATATGTAAGGACTGCAGCAATGTGAGATGAAGAACATCTGGTAGATTAATGACCTGGTTTATGCTAAAGTCAGAAGCTATAGGCAAGACAGCTAAATTTGTTCACAAGGATACCTTGTCTTTGTGGAAAAAAAACACAGGTAAGGAGATTTAGAAGGTGAGTATGGAGTTCAAATACTCATCTAGCTGATGTGGTAACAACCAGTAAAAAAGTTTTCCAACGCAAAAAGTTAGGTTCTGTCTTGGCTAAAGGTTCAAAAGGAATTTGGGTTAAGGCCTGAAGCATGATAGTTAAATCCCAAGGAAGAGTAAGAACCTTTATTGGCCAAGTAAAAAGGCTCCCTTTAGACAGGCTTTACATAGTTTACAAGAAGCTAAGGTAAGGTTATTTTTACCCAGGTAGAAATTAGAAATGGCAGTCAACTGAACTGCAATAGTTTAAAAACTAGCTCCTTCATTGAACATTGAAGCTAAAAATTCAATGATACATGGTACTGGTACTAAAAAGGATCCAAATCCTTGCTAAGGGCTCAGAAAACTTATCTCTTCCATTTATTCTTAAGATATGACAGACTGGGGAGGGCAGCCTGGGTTGTTTAACGATCAATGGAATTAAAGAAACAATGCACCCAGTTTGAGGTCTGTAAAGACCGAATGAGTCATACCTGTCAGGTGAGACAGGAGGTCTGTATACACTCTAGATACTGGATCCCACTCCAGAAGGTGAGGCCAGAGGAAGGAGAACTAAATCTGACAAAGGCCAGAAAGGATGCAATGAGGATAACTGCGCTCTTCAACTGGACTACTTTCTGCACAAATTTTGGAATGACAGGAAATGGTGGTTAAGCATAAAGGACTCTGCAGGGCCAATCATGGACTGCAGCATCTCTTGGTGAGTCCCCTATTGGAGGAATCAGAGAAAAGAACCTGCCGCACTTGATTTTGAGGGGAGGAGCAAAGAGATCGCAGCATGGCTCGCCCAATTGACAGAAAACCCTCTCCACCACTTTGACATTCAGAAACCACTTGTGAGGCATCAGAATGGACCTGCTTAGTCTTTACACAATCACGCTGGATTTTCCAGGAATGTGCATTATCAGAAAGCAAACAAAGATATCGCCCTTTGCTACACCCTCACCGCTTCTCAGCAAAGTGTATTGGGGCAGGAGAAAAATCCGTCAAAGGGTTCACTGATGAACGAAGACTTAAAAGGCTTCACAAAAAACAAATCACAGAGTTGCATCCAGGCACGTCTCCTAATGGCTATGCCTGAACCCACCAACTTCTGCTGCATGGGAGGGATCAACCTCATGGATGCATTACAAACAGACAAAGCGATATGGTCAGATCTCCTTGTAACCTCATAAAATGTGCCAGATAATTTAGCGACCTGAGAGCAAAGATCACTAAAGTGTACACAAACTTAAATCTGTTCAAAGCCCTGGACTCTCTGTTAGGGGGATGGACAGAGGAGCTCTTTTCTGCCAGTTCTTTCCTAGTGGCTGCTGCCACAACCATTGCATCAACAGTGACTCACTTGGTCTAGTATGCCTAGTCCTTGGGGGTGGGTGGGGGGGGTGATAGAATTTTGCAACAAGTGCAGGGCCTTTTTATCCCCTTAATCCATTACATTTCCACCAGTTATCTTGTGATCAAGTCGGAAGACAGCCAACACTTTTCTTCCAACCCTTGAATTTAAAGAGGAAATAACATTTAAACAATTCATGTGTGTTTGGGTGGGGGTGTTTTGAGAGGTTAGGTAGGATGAGGATGTACGAAAAAACAATTACTATTTTTTTAAACCAATAAAAATACCTATTTTTGTCAGATCAGCAAATAATTACTTTTTGGTGTGCCACAAGACTTATGAGATTAGTTTGTGCACCATGAGATGAAAATGGTAGAAAATCACTGCTCTACAGCATCACTTTCCTTCTACACCTGGTGAGAAACAAGATCCAAGAGTTCCTCAGGGGGGGGGGGGGTCACCCAAAACGTAGACAGGCCAGACCTGAAAGCCTCCAGGAACACAACTCCTCCCGAGAGGGGGTATTGGAAGATGAACCACGTTTTCTTTCAAGAGCTCCAAAGGAGATGTCTACAGGTGGAGATCTGGGGAAATCCCTCCCCCTCATCAAAATCGGTGTCCCACATGAGAAATTCCTGAAGGGAATCTAAATGTCTCCTCTTGCACATTTCTCTTCAGAGGGGCTTCCTCAGTGGGATGTTCTGGATAAGTATCAGAAGAGGAAATTATGTCCTAACAGACCAACTGGAGACTAGCCCAGCCTGACTGTCCCAGTTGAATGGATGGGTGAGGATCACAGCATAGAACTGGAAGAGTTAAAGTGGTCTGCTCTGAGGGGGGGCAGGGATGTCCCTTCTCTAGACCAAGAGAAAAACCCTCTCCACAACCTCAGAGGCAGAATACCTAGGGGACACAGAAGTCAATAGCAAAGGGGCTGGAAGTTCCCAAACCAGCATCTCCTGTAACCTCACCAGCACTCCACCTGAGAAGGGAGTTTGACCTTAGCTGTCCAGCGCCAAAGCCTCAAGGGGAAGAGAGGGGTTCGAAAGCTTTGGAGTCTATCTCAACCCCCTCCAGACTTGGCATGGACACTAAAGCACCATGAGTCTTGCAGCTCTGAAAGGCTCAGACCAGGACAACTCAGGGAAATCACCTGAGATTAAAAACAGAGAGTTCATGGATCCAAAACGACAGGTTGGACTGGAGAAGGAGATACCATGGGGGAAGTGGAAAAATGACAGCTCGCAGTTCCGATGGGAGTTGAAGCCAGAAGTACAGCCATCTGGATCTGCGCTCTGAGAAATTTCCTCATCCTATTCATAGTGGCTTTTGACAAGCTTCTGGATGATCTAACAGATGACTTGGGGGACGGAGGCCTGGAATGCCTAGGGGGTGACACTCCAAGAAAGGTGGAGAGCCGTTAAGTAACTGGATCCAACAAGAGCAAAGGAGTATGGATCTGAGGAGGTCTAGGTTTTGAACCAGTCAGAGCAGAGGTATTTGGATCAGACTTGTGTATTTTGGGAGGAGACGCTGATGGAGCTGAAGAGGAAGAACAGTCCAGGGACCTCTTACGCAACTCCTTATCCTTGGCCTCTGAATCTGACTTGCCCTTGTCATGGTTTTTGGTAGGGGGATTGAGCCCCAGCAACTGAAGTAGAGTTTGAAAGAAGGAAACCTCTCAAGGTTAATTTATTTCTCAAGTTAGTTATGGCTCTGGATTTAAATCCAGAACAGAATGAACAATCCACATCAAACTGCATGGGTCCAAAACAATAAATGCATTCCCTGTGGGCATCTGAGAGGGGAAGCTTATGCCCACAGGTAACACTTTTTGAAGTCAGTTGGCTTGTCAGCTGTTTTTATCTTAATCTAAAAAGACAACTACCTTAAGACACCAAGGATAGATAAAACTTTTTTGGTAAAGAAGGAAATAGAGATACAAAGAGAAAGGAACTACCAACAATGGTAGAAAAAAAAGTACTCCAACAAGTAACCGTAAAGGAAGAGAGTACCAGTGATGGTACTTTAAGTGGGTACAAAGAAATGGTAGCTAAAAGGTGCACAGAAACTGGTTAAAAGATTATGGTTGGGAGGTAGGAGACTTTAGAAAAAAATACAACAGAAACATCTATTTCAATAACTTGTGAAAAAGACTAAACGCAATTCCACAGCTTGACAGCAAGAGGATCTGCATTTGAAGATGAATGGTGGCAAATGAGATCTGAATAATGTTAGGTTGGCAGGGCATTATGGGTAAAAGGAGAAGCTAAGAGTTTATGATCCAATGACCCAGTAGAAGCAGCAGAGTCAGATCCAAGTCTTGGATCCGAAACCATTATTTGAGGTATGAATGAAAAGGATAACATCAGGATCTATAAATTCTGTGCAAGTTTAACAAATTCAAAGTTGTGGCTTAATCATTAAACACCCAGCCAAATTCTGAAGAGTAAACCAAACAGATGTAAAAAAAAACAGCACCACACAGACTCAGAGTGAATTAAATTAAGAATCTAAGTAAGCATTACTACAACCAATGTGGCTTAATGTAATGCTTCCACTCTCACTGACTTGATGTACCCAGCAACTTGCCACTGCAATGCAATCAGCCTGTAAGGATGAGGAATGGTTCTTAAAATAAAAAAATAGTGAGAATGCTGCTGGAAAACACTGCTGTGAAATACATTTGATTTTTCACCAACATTTTCTCATTACTACTCATTACAGTATTACATAAATATTTTGTACTGGAGTCTAGAAAAAATTCAAAGTTAAGGCAGAAAACAAACCTTACACTTTTCTCAGAGGAAAGGAGACGTACTTCTATACTGTATGAGGAGCTGAAAAATAGAAGTTATGTTCTTACCATAACGTTCCATGTTAGTTGTCTTCTTCTCGCCTTCTTCTTGCTGGATGGGTTCGGAGCCGACCTCGGCTCCGACTCGGCCACTCTAAAAGCTCAAGAGTTGGTTCCACCGGCTCGAGGCTCCCCTTATATCCCACAATGCTAGGCAAGAGTTACCTCAGATCTCGTTTGTAAGCTAACCCAGCTTGTATCAAAAAACAGTATAACAGTGAAATCAGAATCCACCTCTAACAGCAGGAAGAAAAGGGGTGACCTATATCCTGAAACAAGAAAATATGCATAATAGCATATGACTAAGAAAGAGAGGTCACGATCACAACTCCTCTAGGTCTGTCCAGGCCAGGGGGAAGGAGGGTGGGACACAAGAAGAAGGCGAGAAGAAGACAACTAACATGGAACGTTATGGTAAGAACATAACTTCTATATGTTAAGTTGTCTATCTCGCCTTCATTCTTGCTGGATGGGACCGCGCCCCTAGCACCTTGTCCCGGGTGGCCTAACGGAACAGACTCCTGAGAACAGTGGAACCAAAATTAGCTCTATGCCTAGAAGCTAAATCCAACTTATAATGGGAAATAAAAGTGTGAGGAGTAGCCCAAGTAGCCGCTGCACAAATGGTGTCAATAGGCAGTCTGTCTTGGAAGGCTAGAGAAGTAGCCAAAGCTCTGGTGGAATGGGCTTTAGGTTTATTAGGCAGTTTTTGGTGTCTAATCTCATAAACAAGGGTAATCAGAGATGTTAGCCATCTGGATAAAGATACCTTTGAAACTGGAAGTCCCTTTCTGCTTTCCGCATAGGAGACAAACAGCTGATCAGATTTTCTGAATAGTTTCGTCCTGTCCAAGTAGTACCTTAATTGACGATGAACATCCAGGTAGTGTAATTTTTGTTCAGACCTATTTGAATACTCCGGGAAAAAGACAGGGAGGTCGATGCATTGGTTTAGATTAGATGTTGAAACCACCTTAGGCAAAAGGGCGGGTTAGTCCGTGAAACTCTGTCCTTATGGAACACAAGATAAGGAGCGACAACTGAGTGCTTGAAGTTCCTGAAATTCTTCTAGCTGATGTGATAGCCACCAGAAGAGAGTTTTCCATGATAATAACTTTAAGGAACATGAAGCTGCAGGTTGAAGGGGAAAGAATCAAAGAAGCAAGAACTAAATTTAGGTCCCAAGGAGAAGGAGGATTTCTGACAGGAGGCCTGAGAAGAAAACTCCTTTCAAAAACTCTGCAGAGTTTGTGGGACATTAGGGCAGATTCAGAAATACCCACATGGAAATTAGAAATAGCTGCCAATTGAACCTTAAGAGTAGATGGAGATGAACCTGCATGGAAGAGTTCAGCAAGAAAAATCAAGGACTAGTTGGATAGAAGCGGTGAAAAGGATCTATGTCCTTTCCTTCTGCCCAATATGAGAAGCGTTCCACTTACTCAAATAAATCTTCGAGTGGAAGATTTATGGTAAGCTATCAATATATCTCTAACAGAGTGAGATAATTGAGGAAGCCTGGCTACGGTTGGAGCGGAGGAACCAAGCAGTGAGGTTCAGAGAGGGAGGGAGCGATGAAACAGACCCGACTGATGGATCAAAAGATCTGGAACTAGGTCCAGATTCCACGGTCGCTCAAAGAAATCGATGTAGAAAGGGGAACCACACTTGTCGAGGCCAGTAAGGAGCAATGAGGATCAATGAGGCCTTCTGGCGATAGCTTTCTGTATTACTTGAGAGATCAGTGGGAAGGGAGGAAATGCATACAGAAGTCCCGGGCCAAAGTTGGACTAGCGTCCCTGCTGGGTTGGCCTGGTAAAGGGAATGAGTGAAGTATTCTCTGCACTTGCTGTTTTGGGAGTAACAAAAGATCGCAGCAAGGCTGACCCCACTTGAAAAATCTCTCTCACTACAGAGTCTTTCAGAGACCCTTTCGTGAGGCATGAGAATAGCTCTGCTCAACTTGTCCATAATGTGATTGGACTTCCGGGGATGTCGTTGCTATCAGAAAAGCGTTGAGAAGAAATCGCCCATTGCCACAGTCTGAGTGCTTCTCGACACAGGGTGTATGATCTGGTTCCGCCTTGTTTGTTGATGTACCACACTACAGACATATTGTCTGTCTGGATTACAATCGTTCCCAAGGGAAGAAGTCTTGAAGGGCTTGCAACAGCTAAAGCACTGCTCTCATCTCCAGAACATTTATGTGCAAGTGGCATTCGTTTGGTTGCCATGTGCCCTGGACTGTCCTGCCTGATAATGCCCCCACCCGATCAGGGAGGCATCCGTTGTCAGAGTAGCAGGAGGAGGTGGAACAAATGGTCTCCCCAACAGGAGCTGGGGGGAAGACATCCACCACATGAGATGCTCTTTGCATGCTTGCGTGATCATAATGGTATGAGACATTGGAAGTTCCTGGTATGACCATTGAGAAAGAGCATCCACTGAAGGATCCATGTGGTATCTGGCCAATGGGAGGAGAGGTATGGCCGCTGCCATGATTCCCAACACCTTTAGAACTAACCTGGCTTTGGCTCTGTTGCTGTTGAGAAGTAGTGACACCAATTTTGAATGTCTGATATCCTTTGGTTAGATTAGTGTTGCAGACATGTTTACAGTATCTAAATTTGCGCCTATAGCGGTAATAGTACGACAAAGGCGACAAAATAGACTTTCGCAATTTATTGAGATACCCAGTTTTGACAGGCGAAAAGTGTAATCTCTGGCCATCAGAAGGAGATGCTTGGTAGGAGCTGTGAGGAGCCAGTCGTCCAAATATGGAAACACCTGGAATCCTAGTCGTCTCAGGTGAAGCTACCACTGCCATGCATTTGGTAAACACCGGGGGCAGTGGTGAGACCAAAGGGCAGGGCCCTGAATTGAAAATGACTGGTTCCCAGCCTGAAGCGGAGGAATCTTCTGGGCGTCTGTTCATTTATGTGACAATGCGTCCTGAAGGTCTATAGAGGCACATCCAGTTTCCTTTTCCCAATAGGGGAAGAACAGTGTACAGAGTGACCATCCGCAATCTTGTTTTCTTGACCGATCTGTTCAAGATACTGAGATCAAAATTGGTCTCAGTCCCCTGTTTTCTTTGGAACTAAAAAGAACCTTGAGTAGATTCGGATCCTTGTTGGTCTGCTGACACTGGCTGAATAGCTCTTTTGCAAACAGTTTGAAATTTCCAAAGCTGCTATATCCCTTTGAGCGGGTGGAACATCTGGAAGGGATTTTTGACTGATTTGGAAAGCGAAGAAAGGGGATAGAATAGCCTTGATGATGGACTGTACCCATTTGTCTTGTGTCAAGGATAGCCAGGCTTCTGGGTACAGTGACAATCTTCCCCGACTGCCTCCAAGATGGGCAGTGGGCAACACCTCAGGGATGCTGAAAGGGCTTGTCAGGAAGGCTTCCCGATTGCCCTGGTTCTGCGGGACCCCCTGCCCCTAGGCGGCGTCTACCATTGTTATTCCACCTCTGCCTCTGGTAGGAAAGCGA
>NC_056728.1:781866901-781938142 GCF_019279795.1 Protopterus annectens
TGTACAAGCAGTCAACCTATCACTTAACTCGTACAGCATCTGGTGTTTCAGTGCCACAAGATGCAGCTGAATTCCACACTTCTAGGAAGTCAGTGATTTAAATGACCAGCCAGCTGTTCTGAATGTAGATGCATGGGTACTTTATTTTTTTTTGATTATCTGGTTATCTGGTTTGCTGTCCAAACGGATGTGACCATTTTCGGGGATGGGTGGGAGCTCTGGTTATTTATGTAATTTGCTCAAGGTAACAATTCTTGCAACTCTTAACTTCCATTGTTGAAGGCATGGATCAGATTACAGCAATGCAGCATAAATATAAAGTTTATTTAGTCTATGAATAAGTGCACATTCATTTGCGTCATGTTTGTCTTAGTCAAAACAGCCTGGTAAGCAATGGCCAAATGCAGGTTCGAAATGCTCTCTGGTTTCCCCACAATAAAACAGACACTTTCAATTTTCTATGAAACTTTTTATCTTCATTTTGGTGAAAATCAAGAATGTAGATTAAGACAGTCACTCTCTCCTTTAATGTACATCAAATAATATGAAGAAAAAAATGACATTAATGCACAAGCAGTTTTTTTCCAGTGTACAGCACCATAAGGAAGACATTGAATGCCTCACAGCCTGTTAACTATAGATGAATTCTATGGGTGCCCTACAGAATTCTAGCCCCTTTGGACTGTCCTTAAGCATAGAATACATGAAACTTGACTCTCTGGTTATTCATTTATAAGGCTAGATTCTGAGTCTTACTAATACAACTAGGTTAAGTCCAGCCACCAGTAAGTTTTGTGCTGAAGCCTGAATCATTAAGCTTCCCCCTCACCCCAAAAAAATGAAAAATGAGCTAATTAGCTGTAAAGAAACTAGACACACAGGACTTGCATGGCAAACCTCAGTGTTAAAGGCTCAACAGGTTGCACACTTGATCAGGGACAGCAGATGAACAGGTTGCACACCATCAGGGACAGCAGATGAACAGGTTGCACACGATCAGGGACAGCAGATGAACAGGTTGCACACTATCAGGGACAGCAGATGAACAGGTTGCACACGATCAGGGACAGTGGATGAACAGGTTGCACACGATCAGGGACAGCAGATGAACAGGTTGCACACGATCAGGGACAGCAGATGAACAGGTTTCACACGATCAGTGACAGCAGATGAACAGGTTGCACACTTGCCATTTGTGGTAAAAGAACAGAAGACAATGTTCTATTCCCATACCAGGTGCTTGGATTCATTCTCCATTACTGGCACTACAGTGCAGAATAAGAGTGTCACTGCATTCCTGCATGCACCTTCCTTCACATTAGACATTAAAGCAAGGTTCACAAATTTCCCTGTGTCAGTATGAATGCCAGTTTGGGTCTCCCCTATAAATAGGCCACAAATTAGTTGACCTAACATGGACAATAAACAAGCATACAACACAAATAAACATTGCACAAATGTTCAAACAATGTAAAACCAGTTTTGAAAAGTGTAAAGCAAATGCAGTAAGTTCAGTAACACTTGCTAAACTGGTCCCCTCCCCCTCGAGATAATAATCAAAAAGGGCTTTTTAATATTTTCCTGGGTTTACTTTCAAAAGTGATAGTGTTTCACACCGACGTACACTTGTAGATTAAACAAAGCATGAAACTGCTGTCTTGAGTCATCCAATATTTACATAAAGAGAGAGAGAGAAAACATTGTATGAATGCCACAGTACTTTAATAATGTGCATCATCCAAATCTTATGACTCCTAATGAAAACCTATTGCTTTTCTGTAGTACGCTGTTTGGTCTAAACATACAAAAGCTTTTCATACTAAAATAGAAAGCTCTGAGCTGTATTTCAAGCCTCAAAAGAGGAAAGGGGCCTTAACACAGCATCACAAATAGCATGCTACTATGGCAACACAACATTTGCTAGTTACTAAGAAACTGGGAACAGAAACTGAAAAACATGAGATGCGTACTTCTGCACAGATTTAGCAGAAATTCCTTATTAAGAGAGGTTACACATTTTATGTCAGTCATTGTTAACTTTTCTAGCACCAGATTTTATTTTGGAAAATGCAGTCTTATTTGAGGTACCATTCCTACAACAAAACAGTAGACTATGTTTGCACTCCCAAGAGACACTCTATCAATTTAAAACCTTCTGTGATTTCAGCTTTTCAGTCTGCATCACAACTGCAGTTCAATATTATTCACTTGACTCTCATGTGGATTTAATGAACTTATTGGATGCCATGAGGATTTAATGAACTTATTGGATGCCATGAACATCAAGACAACCACAAAAAGACCAATGTGTTAATGTATTCACTCTAACCCACTTGCCCTGTCTAGCAGGAGCCACGAAATACAAAAACATTGTGCACTAAAAATTAAAAGTTTGATTAGCTTCAAATATAAATCTTGCAGCACGAGAGACTGCTCTCAGTGGTTAACTACAATGCTGTCTAGGACTAAACTATCTGCAAACTCAGGTTTTAGCCCTACATTCTCAGACCTGGACTTCACAGATACTGGTACTGCAATGAATATGTACAGTATTTACACCTTAAGCCTGTAATATCTGGCACAGGAACCAGGAATTTTAACAAGGCTCTTCAGAAACTTCCATTGATTCTGGTCTAATGCTCAGGCTGTGCTCTAATGGTACAGGCCCAAAAGCTTGAGTAATTGCAAAAGCTTAAGCATGTCCTAAATGTACCATCTCAAAGCATTGCTACTATATTTGGTATCCTACAGACTACTAAAAGGTGACCTGTGTTTGGCATACAAGATATCCTCCGACCCAATACTGATAGATTTACTGCACCATCAGCAAGTCATATGCTATCAGAAATACAATGTCTAGGCATCTAAACCTTTTCTGCAACAGCAACATAACAGTTTGGAAGGACAGGTATATCTTAGAGAACACAAACTGTCCATCCACATAAAACAAAGTTAATCCCTACCATATTACAGCTGAACTTGGATCTATGAATTGGAAACAGAAAATGTACCCCAGGACTGCCTCACCCCCATACTACTAATGGACAGAGGCAGCTCCTAAATGCTTTACCCCATGCATGGGTCCCCTGAAATTTTCGGTGATAGGACCCCAGTTATTCTCATTACGGGTGATATATAATTACAGACCATGAGATGGGTAAGGGCAATCTCCAAAGGGATGGGTTAATTCAAGCAGAAAAATGGAAATCAGCTTGGTTTAAATGGCATGCAAATGCACCTAGCCTAGTACTTAACCTATGAACCTATAAAAAGTAGTAATTACACAATATGGAGGAGTAAACTGTAGTACACTGGAAGAGCAGTGTTTAAAGCAGCCATCAAATTCTAATCATTACATCTACAAAGAACTTTGTATCATCTTCTTTATAACCTTTCCTCCGCCCATCTTCTAGTTTCACCCATGTCAGTTTTTATTTTAACATTTGTTTACCAGAAAAGTCTGACTGGGATAGAGTCCATTCTCAGCAGAAGCCTGGGGAGAAATGCTCCAGACGCATGTCTTTTGAATGCGGGAGGAAACTGGAGCACCTGAAGGAAACTCGCGTAAACACAGAAAGGACATGTGGACTCTGCACAGAAGGCACCTCAGCTGAGAATTGAACTGGAGAACATCTTGCTGTAAGGCAACAATGCTAACCACTGCATGCACCACTTTAACATATTTGTCTAAATGAACCCTCACTTTTGCTTCATTTCCACAATTCGGCAGAATTGGAACCAGCATACCATATCGAGGTCTTCAGCATCTGCCCACTGCCACCATCTACCTCTTCCGAACTGAAACCTGGCTCAAACCTCACATCAGAAGTGAGGAAATACCTCCACCTAAATACAACATCCTTCGCATAGACAGATTATCCAAAAAAGGAGGTGGTGTAGCATCGATATTTAAACACCACCTCAATATTCAACTTCTGAACTCATCTGCCCCTCACCACAACAATGAAGAAATCCTTTATGCCAATCTCAAACTAAACCCAAACAAAACAATCAATATCACAGGATGCTATTTCCCACCAGGGCAAAATATTGCACCCCTAGAAAATCTCTTGAGCTGGGCTACTCCATCTCTACCCCAGGAAACCATCATTCTCCGTGACTTAAACATCAACTGGCGATCCTGTAATAACAATCTCCCAACCATTCACCTTAATTTCCATGGGTTCACTCAACTCATCCATTCCCCTACCCGACTCAACAAAACCCCTAACAATCATACCTTACTTGACTGGATCCTAGTAAACAAAGCCCCTCACTCTTACCTAGCAGGCTGCTTACCTGACAGCCTTAGTGACCACTCTCCCACTTTCCTAATTCAGCACCACACAAACAGTCTGAAGCCCATTATCCACAGGCAAATACAGAACAAGTCCAACTTCAACCACAACTCCATCTCCTCCCTGCAAAAAATTAACTGGTCACCACTAAACTACCTCAACCTAGATGAGGCTGTCCACTTCAACAGTACCTTCCTCTCCATCCTAAACACCCATGCTCCTGTAAGAAATGCCAAAGTCAGATCCAGGCATGCCCCATGATTACAAAAGACCACCAGAACCCTAATGAAATCCAGAGATAAGGCCTGGGAGCACTGGTGACTAACAAACAATAACTCAGATAGGCAATCATTCCTTGAACTGCACAATAAAGCCAAAAAGCAAATAAAATTAGACAAATCCCTCTACTATAAATCCACCTTAAAAGCCAAAAAGCAAATAAAATTAGACAAATCCCTCTACTATAAATCCACCTTAAACTCTACCAACCACAACCCTAAGCAATTCTGGTCCACTATTAACACAATCTTCCACCCAGGGAAAGTTGATACCCCCCATCCGTCCATTCCTCCCCCTCCTCCAGCAGTATTGTTGAATCCTTCCATAAACATTTCACTGAAACTAACATCTCTAAACAAACACTTCCCTACAACAGCCCCCCAACTCCTAACCCCAAACCCCCACTCCTCTTTTCTTCTTCACCTCAGTACCTACCTCAGTACCTACCTCCAACATAAAAAGACTATTGTCAAAACTTAAACCCACCAAACTCACAGATGACAACCTCCCATCTGAATACTTGAAAACTGCAGCTAATACACTAGCCTACCCAATTTCAATTCTAATCAACCATTCCATAACAGAAGGCTATGTTCCCTTGATATGGAAAATATTCTACATCATTCCCCTCCACAAAGGCACACCCTCCACCGACCTCTCCAATTACCACTCCATTGCTATCCTCTTTCTACTCTCCAAGATACTTGAAAAATGTATCAACACCCAGGTCTCCAACTACCTCCTAGCTAATAATCTCCTCTCCAAAACCCAGCAAGGTTTCAGGCCATATCACAGCACTACCTCTGCTTTGCTCTCCTTCACCAACACTATACTTCATCATAAAAACAATGACCTCTTCTCTACTGCCGTATTTCTAGATCTCTCAAAGGCCTTTGACATGGTATCTCATGAGTTTCTACTCTCCCCAACCTCTCCTTCTCACAATCAGCCTGCAACTGGTTCCACAGCTATCTACATGGACACCAGCAATCAATAATGTGTGATAACCTATCACCTCGCCTCCCAGTTACTCTTGGAGTTCCCCAAGGGTCTATCCAGGGGTGGCTCGTGCTATTGGACTGCAGGACTGCAGCCCTCCCACCTAGAAATAAAAGAAATAAAAAATGTGAAACAAAATTTTTAAAAAAATTATTTTTTAATGAGTACCGAAACTGCCCCACATGCACAGACACAGTCAGACTGCCCCGCAGATGCCCAGGAATCTGTGCGGTAGATGACCGCACAGAACAGAGGAGCTCCGGACTGCTTGATCCACAGACAGGACCAATCAGGAGAGAGGTGAGCACAGATTTGAGCGCAGGACCAATCAGGAGAGAGGCAAGTTGAGTTCTAAGCTCTTGCAAGGAAGCATGAAGCTGAGCGCGGGTTTGCTGCTTCGAGACAATGGAGTCGGACCTTGTGTGTGGAGGACGTTTGCTGCTTCCGGACCCATTTACAGGTAATGAAGGGGTGTGTGTGTGTTTGTCTGTGTGTGTGTAAAATGCCCCTGTTAACACACAGTGGTGGGTAGAGATACTCAGGTTTGAACCCTGTACCTTGGATGTAGGTGGCAAGGACCTGAATTCCCTACCCACCACTATTTGTAAAAAAATTGCAGATTTTTGCCTCATATTTGTTCTGTTCCTCATAAAATCTGTGGTTTCTGTATCTTCATTTTTCCTTGCAAAGGTTTGCAGTGCAGTGGTGCACTGGTAGCATTGTTGCCTGACAGCTACAGGTTCTCTGGTTTGATTCTTGGCTGGGGTGCCTTCTGTGTGAAGTTTGCATGTCCTCCCATCCCTTACAAAGATGTGTCTGGAGTGTTTCTCCCTGCTCTGCTGAAAATTGGCTTTGTTTTGTTCCAAGTCAGACTAGTTTCCTGGTTAACAACAGGCATTTGAACTGCAAACTTCATATTCATCAGAAAGTACATGGTAAAACAAAACCTTTTATTCTAGCAATTGTCTAAGTTTATAACATGGATATTTGAAATTTGACCATATTTTGGGACTGTATTCCCCCATTATTGGCCTCGTCCAGGTATTTTGTGCTAAGGTTGAAAGCTATGGTGAGAACCGAATTCACTGAATATGTTTGGCACCTGTATTCCCACATTATTGGCTTTTTTCAGGTGTTTTTTGCCAAGAGGTTGACAGCTATGGTGAGAACTGAATTCACTAAATGGTAGCCATTTAAGTTTGTCTTCCTCTGTTTCAGCTGATTTGGCATAGTGGTATGTTTCTCTGACTGTTTTGCACAGGGTTCCCTGGGTTCAAGACGTGGCAGTGAAATGTATGGTGGTAACACAGCATTTTATTCTAGCAACTTTCCAACATTATACAAGCAATGTTTAAAATGTGTCCCTGCTTTTTGGCCTATTGTCCCCCCCCCCCACAATAAATGTTGGCTTTTTCCAGATTTCTTGTGCTGCAAAGTTCAGAGATACAGCTGAGTGTCGAGTAGATTTTACAAGGAGCTGAGAGCTACAGGGGAACAAAAGTTTAGTGCTGCTTATGCTAAGTCTGCTTGCATTGTGAATAGCACAACAGGTAGTTTACTTGCTTTTGATGCAGAAGGCTGTGGGTTCTACTCCCACAGTAGGTAGATGCATTGCTGATACTGTACTGTGTTGTTAAGGGGGTGGATGCTGCAGTCCTTTTTGGCAAAGATACCTAGTAACTATGAACCTGTTATCAGTTTGCTATCCATTCCCTATTGCGGTATTACTAGCTTATTTTTTAATGCATGCAACATAGGCAATTTATACTTCAAGGGCAACAGGCACTTTATCTGTAGATGAAACAATGACATGTAAAGTTGTTTGCTTGCAGCAACCTCTTTATTGGTTACAGATTTCTTTAATGTGGATTTTACTACTTCAGGGATTGTGCATATTTACTGATACTGGTGGACTATAGAAGGTCGAGTAGACATTTTATGATGGAAATGTTCTGAATTGGGCAGTTTTGTCATTGGTGCATGCATTTTGTTTCATTGTTTACTGGAAAAATGTTCAAAACAATAAATTTAAAATGCCCTCTAACAACTACTGTATTATGCAAGGAATATGTAATACAGTCAGGAAGGTGTATCAAAGAGCATGTGTAGGTTTCATGTTCAAGGGGGCTATGATTTTGAAAACAGCCCAGAGTTAATCTTTATCTGCCACTGGCAAAATGTATTTTCTTTGAATGTGGGTTTCAATGCTGTTTCAATGCATGTGAGTTTCAAGGGCAGAGAGGTTTTAGTGCTAAGTCTATTTTCATTGTGAGATTGCATTGCTTTGTTTAACAGATATCTATTAGGGTTTGTGCTGTAAAATGCAAAATAAAACTTTCAAATGAAATCTAAATCATCACAGAAGTAAAGCAGTGTGCACATTTACAGTGTTTATGGTAAATGGGGAAAAATAACCAAAGAATGGGACATTGGAATGGCTGCAGGGGGAGGCTCCATTCGACCATGATTTTGTGAGGGGGGTGGGGGGGGGTAGCAAACTCAGACAGCCCCGATAGAACTATATCTCTCAGTTGCCCATATTTTTGCAGAAATAATAGATATTTGCTTATGTTTGGTTTGTTCCTCATAAAATTTGGTTTTCTAGCAAATCATTTAGGAATGAAGTCACCAAATGACAGACATTGAGTTTCAGACGTCATAACCTTCAGAAAAATGCATGCTAATGCAAGACTGTCTAAGTTTATACAAGAGCAATTTTTAGTAGTGTTTGTATGTTCCCCCAATATATTTGGCCTTGTCCAGATTTCCTGCATTAAGAGGTACGTGCAAATCGCTTTGTAGAATTAGGAATATCCAAACTTCTCAATTGTCCCCAATTTTGGCTCAAAATGTTGCTCTCCCCTAATAATCCCTCCTCAAAATGGCAATTTTGGAAGAAAATGTGGAGGGTTTACAATTATATATAACTGTAATGATCAGAGTTATAGATTACTTTTATTTCAGAAATGCATGTAGATACTCTTATTTTGTTAGCTGCTCAAGTTAACAGTGTTAATATTAAAAAGGTGTCCCTTTTTTGACAGGTTCCCAGCTGTATTGTGTGGCAACTTTATATTTTTGCATCACATTTTTGGTCTGTTTTTCATAACATTGTGGTTTTCTGGCAAATTAGTGGCAAGTCATTAAAGATTGAAGTTAGAAAATAATGGCAGACATTTGAGTTTCAGATTTCATACCCTTCAGAAAATTCATACTAATGCAAGACCTACTACTGTATCTAAGTTTATAAGAGCAATATTTAAAAATTGTCCTTATTTTTGGGCCTGTGTCCCACTTCTAGTTCTATGTATGGCTTCTTGCTCTGAAGTTGAGAGGTATGAGTGTCAGAGCCATCACTGTCAGCCAGAGACATTTCAAATTATGACATACTTGTTGCACCCCACTCCCCATTGTAGTGGCTCTGGATGTGTCTAAGGAAGGCAAGGAGCAGTTATGCAGTGTAAGTGTGCAGAGTATTCCCCCATCCAAGGTAGACCACAAGTATGACCGTGGCTTTTCATCTGTCCTTGATTTTGCAGAATGTTCTGTTTTTCTGTCATATTTTTATACTGTTGATTTATGCTTATTATTCAGGAAATGCATGCTGTCACATTGCCCTGTTGCTCTGTTTAAGTAGCAATGATTTAATGACCATCAGGTAAGCTTGTCGGAGATTGTAAGATGAAAGTAAGCTTTAATAAGCATACTGTTAAAGAATTACCAGCATTGAAAGCCTTTTCGTTGTTGCCATGCAGAGAATATGTACATAACTAGATAATGTATAAGCCTTGGGCATTGAAATGCATATGACAGTATTTGTAATAAAAAGACAGGATTACAGTATTTTCAGAAGCTCATTACATTTATTGGAGACTTGCAGTCATCTTTGCAGGCTTACTCGTAAACTAAACAGAATGCCAATCTGTCATGTGTGGTCCATAACTTGTGCAGGAATCCTTTAAGCAATTTATCTTGAGCTGGTTTCTTGTTTGCTGTTCATTTTTTACTTTGATCATGTCTTCCCCATGAAACAAGTAGATAGTTGTGTCAGGCAGCAGGTCTTTTTTGGATAAGAAACATTTTTACAAGTGGGGGTATCACAGAGATTGCTACTTTCAGCATGTTACTTGGTAATTTTATAAAGCTGAATATAAATTATAATTAGAACTGCAGTGCAAGGAGTAGTGGTTTGAGTTGAGTGCTGCTTGTTTTTTTATACTTGATTTTGACTGGCATTCCAGTAATGCATTTAAAAAGTAATTTATTTTTTCATGCCTCACAACCTGTTTCCATCTGGATATTAAGTAAGTTGTCATGTAGCCAATGCATTGAAATATTTTTTTCTTCTACACTTCATTTTGTCTCGATTGGACTCCCTCAATGACTGTTTGGCACCCAGGACAGCGTATATAATTAAAGTTCCAGTTGTTGTGGTTTTGAGCATAGCTCCACCCCTTTCTAGTTGGGCACACGCCTTCCCATTGGCCCCACCCATTCAGCTGTCTCCTGCAGCCCTCCTTTAATTTGAAGTCACCAGCTGCCACTGGGTCTATCCTTGGCCCTCTGCTATTCTCACTTTTCACCAACAACCTACATACTGCCACCACACAAGCATCTCCTATACAGTATACAGATGACTCTACTCATCTGCTCCGCCACCACTCTACCAGAACTGCAACAAATCACAAAGGAATCATTCTCTTCTGTAAAAAGCTGGCTATTCAATGTTCAGCTCCTACTCAACACAAGGAAGACAAAACTTTTGTTCCAACCTTCCGAAGCCACCCAAAACACCCCCCACTTCAACATTCTCGCCAAAGACAATACCATCATCTCTCCACCAAAACACATAAAATTGCTCAGTGTGGAAATAGACAACAAACTTAGATCTGACACCCACATATCTCTCGCAATAAAAAAAGTTCACAAGAAACTTGGTGCATTATATTGAAGCCACCAATTCCTAACCAAGGTGGCTAGAATATCCATTGCCAATTCCCAGCTTATCTCCACCCTACTCTATGCATCCCCCATACTTACCAACCTTAGACAGACAGACCTACACAAGCTGGATGTTTGTTGCAACAAAATTGCTAAATTTGCCACTGGAACCTCCTACCGCAGCCATCATTGCATCTCCCTTAAAGAACTAAACTAGCTAGAACTCCCACAACTCCTTCACTTTAATCAACTCACCCTCGCTCATAAACTTATTAACCACCCCCATAGCATCCCCTCCCTTCAAACCCTTCTCCAACCCTATCACTCCACTAGGCCCCTAAGATCAAGCAACAAAAATCAACTCACGGTTATCAAACCCAAAATCTCAGCAGGAGAAGCCATATTTTCATGTACCATATCTAAACTTTGGAACAATCTTCCACCCTCTATAACTACTCTACCTTCCAGCAGCCTTTTCAAGACTGCGCTTAAATTCCACTTAAAATTTGCACTGGGTTTGTTCATAGGTTCATACTAGGCTATCTGCCCTGGGGCAATTATAAGCCTAGCTCGATTCTGTATGGCTTACGCCACCCCTTGATTTGAGTATACTGTGCCCTTTTTAAGGTTTAGTTTACTGTGCCTCTGTCTAATAGTGACACAGGAGTAATCCCTGGGACAAACCTACAATCCCCCATCCACTTATCGAGATTCTTCTTGAAGAGATTCAGTGAGGTGCTCTGCCTCACATGAACTGGAATTCTATTCCAGAGCGAAGGGAGCCTCTGGGTTATGAACCTGTCCCTCCAGCAAGTTCTATTTATTTCTGTGCTGAGGTTCAAGTCCCTCGGCGTGTGGCTCTAAGGGATTTAGATTTACTGAGGTGGAGCATGTCCATTAATTCTGGATTTGACATAGCTTTGTATGTCAGGCATAGATCGCCTCAAAGTAGGCGGTATGCAACTGAGTAGAGCTGGAGTTTTTAACCGAGCAGCATATGGCATCTGTTTGAGACCCTTGATCCTCTTGGTGAGATACTTTTGGGGTCTTTCTAATTGCTGCAGGTGTCGGGTAAGGTACATCCCAAAAGGGGCATTGTATTCTATGATGGGCCTGATGAGGGATGAATAAAGGGGCACGATTACCTCTCTTGATCTAGATGTGAAACCCTTCGTGATGAGGTGGGCTATGTAGAAGGTCTTTCTAACCACTTTGGCAATGTGGTTTTCAAAGGAGAGATTGCTATCAACTTGGGTCCCCAGGTCCCTAATAACTTTCTCTGTATTTAATGGGTTTCCGCCTACGTGGTAATTTGTGGGCACATTGTTTTTACCAAAGGGTATGACTATACATTTTTTGGCATTTAGCTTTAAACCATGGAGCTGGCACCAGTTATCTGTCTCTGTGAGACCTTTTTGAAGGATGTTTGTGTCAGCTGGAGAGTTGATTATGGCGCCCAGTTTGCAGTCGTCTGCGAACTTGGTGAGCCATAGTCCTCCCACGTTTGCCTGTACCTCGGAAAAGTATATACCGAACAAGAGTGGCCCCAGGACAGTACCCTGTGGGACGCCACTTGTGACCGGTTTTGAGTCTGACATGGCTCCAGCAACTCTCACTCTGTGGGTTCTGTCTTTGAGCCAGTTTGCGACCCATCTTGTGACATAGGGGTTTATATTTAAGCTGGATAGCTTATCTATGATGCCCGAGTGGGGTATTGTGTCAAATGCCTTTGCAAGGTCCAGATAGGCTGTGTGGACTACCTTCCCTTCATCTATGGCTTTAGTGACTGTTTCAAAGAAGTCAACCAGGTTCAAAAGGCAGGATCTGCCCTTGACAAAGCCGAACTGGGTAGGATCTAGTGTCTGTACGTCCCCAATGTCTTTGTTTATGAGCTCCATGAGGATCCTCTCCATAGCCTTGCAGACTAAGCTAGTCAGGCTTATGGGGCGATAGTTTCCAGGGTCCGTAGAGGCTCCACCTTTGTGGAGTGGGACCACTGTTGCTGTACGCCATTCTGTGGGCACATATCCTGTAGTGAGGCTGTGATTGTATAGCTGTTTTATTTGAGGGATTAGTTCCTCTTGTAGTTCATGTAGGACGCAACCTGGGATGCCATCTGGTCCCATGGAAGCAGTGTTTTCTGCTTTGGAGAGGGCAGCCTTCACCTGAGCATCTGAGATGTTTGGGAGGCAGCCCTCTGCATAAATACTTGCTCTTTTGGGGGGGAGGGGGTGGAGAAGTTTGCACTGAACCTGTCTGCCAGGATATTGGCGATGTCTGTGGGTTCAGTGTATTTTTTGTCGTTTAGAATCAACTCAGAACAAGTCTGGGAGTTGCATCCCAGGTTTCTAACATAACTGAAAAAAGCCTTATGATTGTCTTTGGTGTCCTGTGCAATTTTTCTCTCGAAGCTGGCCTTGGAGGATTTTATGAGGGATCGTAATTTTTTGCTAGTACTGATCAGAGATGTTCTTGTTCTAATCCAGACTAACACCCCTCCCTTACCCCCTCACCTAGACTCCTAACCCAACTATACTACCACCACTACTAACCACAGTCAGAATTAGCTAGTTGTCTTTACATACTTTAACATCTTGTCTGACAACTTTGTTACTGATATTATAAACAAAAAACTATCTTAACTTGCAACATTCACTGTATATACTGTTGATAATCAATATCTTGTTATTGTATTAAAGCTAACAACATGTAATGTTGTTTACTATTGCTGCAACTTTGTATCTCTATTTATCATGTACATGTGGAGCGTTTCTCCCTGGGCACCCGCTGAAAAAGGACCTGCGTCCAGTCGGAATTTCCCGGTAAACAAATGTAAATAAAATAAAATCTATTACTTTTGATAGCAATCCCAGAGTTTCCACCATTCACTAGCAGTGTTTCCTCTCTACTATTCTGTCACACAGTGATGCCACTTCTTTAGAAATAAATGCAACTCCTCTTAGCACAAAGCTCTACCATCTGTACTGCTCTGAGCTTAAGTATTTCTGTCCCCTCCTTGGCCAAATCACTCATCACCACATGTAGAATCAAATAGGATCCCTCTACTGTTTTTAAATGGGGCTTGATCTGCTATTTCCAGATTTCAGGCCAGACACCATCTAAACCCATAAAATGTATTTTGTCTGTCCCCTTCTTATACACACAGACCTTAGAAGCCCTCAAAGTAAAAACATCTGAGTGCACCTTCTAATATGTCACGTCACCTTTCTGTTTCCCTTTGCCCCTTCCACCCATTCCTCTCCACCATTACTCACTTTGAGGCAATAAATTAAAAAAGGATATAGTACGAAAGACAAACAGGGTAAGCAGAGTGATTCACTAGTCCTTCTGTAGCAGAAATTCAGGCCAACCATTAAGGTAATACATAGAAAAGTGTGCAGGTGATACATGGGGTATTAGAGTCAGACCACATACAACAGATCAAAAAAGGTAGATCAAAACACAAGGGTAACGGGTGATGCAATGGAATGAAAATGCAAACGCTACTAGTAATCAGACTCTGGGCAGTCTTGTCAAAAATATAGTAAAATAATTCCAGCTCTACAAAGAATCTTGTAATGTTAAAATAAAGAATTTAGATGTGCAAAATTAAGGGTATATCATGTTGTGATAGCCCAACAAGCAAAAATAGCCAATTTTAAAAAGAAGAGATGTAATTGCTATCTCTACTAGAAAAAAAATAAGTCTGGAGTTATAGCTATGACAGAGGCCAGGATGACTGACATTACCTGCTAGTCTGCTTGAAGTCCTGTTCTCACAGACTAAAGCCACTCAAAGCACTATTACTAACTAGTTAAGGTGGTAAGTATTCACTGCAGTGTTACAAATAGCTAATACCTAATGAACGATTCACAAACTGTATTAAATATACCATCCCTGTTCATGGAGAATAATGTTTTGGTGGAGGAATGAGGTTTAAGAGAAGGCAGGAACTGAATGAGCTATGTAATGTTTGATGGACAATGACTGTACAGAAGATATGTGATTGATAATGTTTGCAAATAAGTCAGTATGGTTTGTTTCCATTTATATAAATGAATACTTGCCTATGTCATAAGTGATCATTCAATAAGAGTGAGGCTCAAATGATTTTGCTGCATTGTAAGATGTAACTAACCCTTATATTTAAAATGTTTAATATAGCCAAGCTCCTGTAATCATAGGCTGGTGGAGAGCCACAGTCCACACGACTCTTATAGTGATTTCACACAGATGTGAGTTCCCACAATGCATCAGGACATTTCATACCTCTTTTACTCCACTTCCTGCTGAAAGGAGTGGCTTCAGTCTTACACAGTCGGCATGAGCTACTGCACAGAAAGCTTGTTAAAATATTTCTAGAATGATGAACAGAGTTGGCTTCTAAGGACAGAACAAGAATGTTTTTGAGTATGGGTGCATGCAACACATGCCTAAAAAGATAGAGTTTCTATATACTGAAAATTGATTGATTCATTGAGGAGTATGTGCAGATTTCCACAGGATCTCTATCTGGTACTGAATGACACATGCTGAAGCACCCCCCCCCCACCATCCCATGGAATATATACTTTTTTCTTGTATTTTTGCATTTTGCTGATACCCAGTTGTCAGTCCTACTGACATCATTTAACTGGGCATAACCACGGTTATTATCAATAAACAGTTTCACATTAACCCATCAATCTTGTTCATCTAAGAACAAAAAACTTTCACCTGACCACTTCAGCTTGCAGCCCCCCCCCCCCCAACACCTCACTAGCTGTTTCAGGTAATTATTAAGCCCACCCTCTCTTGTACAAGTTACTCTTTCTGACTAAGGCATACTTTGTTTGAATGGTAGCATCTCATCCGCAACCTAGGTCATAATAGACCGAATATCTGTCAATATCCAAACCACTTACTCTCATCCTTGTGTTCTATGTCAGAGTCCTACAAGACTTAATGCTGCATCATTTTTTGTTCATTAATGTGAAACTTGCACAATATCAATGTTATGGTGAAGATGGACTGGTATCTGAGAGGCAGCTCATACTTATCAATCACAGTGTTGAGGCTGATGCTCAGGACAACAATTCAGGAAGTGGCTGATACAGTTTCAGCCACAAAACATCTGAGAACTGACAACCCATTGAAAGATATGGTGGACGAAGCAAGTGTGAGGGCAAGATTGGTTGCTGCTGCTAATAAAGGTTCTTATTGCTTCTTTTGAAAGTACTACCTGTTCCAGCAACTAGCTTGGTCATTTGAATTAGGGAGTGCAGTGTGTGGGTGAGTAAACAGAATGGGCAGGGATCAGTGAGTGGGAGTATGGGGAGTCCTGGCTCAGAGATCAACTATGCCAGAGGCTTTAAAGGTATAGAATGGTGATGTTATGATGAATGGCTTAAGGATCTGGGGCTTTTTATGCCTGAGAGCAGAAGACATGGGGATATAAGGGTGTACAGAATATTAGTGTGTGAGAGAATGACTTCAAGATAAAGACAAGAAGGGGGCATCAGTTGTACACAGATCACATTTTTATCTAACCCATCTTTTCTTTCTCCGAGATAGTAGTGGACACATGGAATGTATTACTGATATAGTCATGGGCAATAAATTAATGGAAACTTGCAAGATTGCATTGGACAAGAGGAAGAGGGAGGAAGAAAAGTGTAGCTGAGGGACGCTAATTGCAAACATGGGCAGAAAAGTCGAAAGTTGTGGCTTCCTTTGATTACATTCTGTTACTCCAGTCCTGCAGAGAGAGAGTCTGATCCTTATAAAACACTTTCATTTCATAGTAAATACAATGGATTTCTTGGCATGCATACTATTCTATAAGAGTTAATTGGCTATTCTCAGGAGGTAAAACTTGTACGTGTGAAGGGTCCTAACTTCACATTGGTAATGGACCTCTGTTTCTGTTCTCGTCCACTGGCAGTAGACAATCTGCAAACCCAGCCTAACAGAATGGTTACGTTCATGTTCCTCCCTCTAAAAGCACAACATAAGTCTACTGTCCTTCGTATAAAAAATAACTATCAGTAATATTTACGCTTACATTTCAATGCTATAATCTATTATTTAAGCTACTCCACTTTTATGCCTCTACTCCAAGTTTAAATAAGGTTTCCTTAGCATAATTATATCCCATACTTTACTCACACTTCATAACTGGCCTATATCCTGGAAAATTCAGAAAATCCAAAATGAGTTTTGACAGTGCAAGATGACATCTGCCTGGTTTCTTGTCGCGGTCGCTTCCATAATTTTCCCTACATCTTAAATGGTTTGACTCCACCTGCCTTTTGTGCACTTTACTCCCTACTGCCACACATACAGTGAGGCAGATTGCTGGGCAGTTAGTTTCTGGCAATGACCACACTTGTTTCTGCATCATTTTAAATAAGATGGGCTTTTTACTTCATCTACTCTACTTGTATTCATTCATACAGAGAAGGCATACCTGAGTGTGTGTGTGTGAGAGTGAGAGAGTGAGAGAGTGAGAGAGTGAGAGAGTGAGAGAGTGAGAGAGTGAGAGAGAGAGAGAGTGAGAGAGTGAGTGAGTGAGTGAGTGAGTGAGTGAGTGAGTGAGTGAGTGAGTGAGTGAGTGAGTGAGTGAGTGAGTGTGAGAGTGAGAGTGAGAGTGAGAGAGAGAGAGAGAGAGAGAGTGGATGTGTTTGTGTGAGATCTGCTATCTAAGTCAATGGAATTTATTTAGTTAATTTAATATTACATTCATTAACTTTTAATCAATAAACAATGTAAATGGATATCTTGCCTTAAGGCCCAGGTGATAACTGAAAAAAGTGTAACAGGTATGAAAAGCAACTGTAAAACAGTGCGCTACTGCCATACTAACATTCTTTCTTTCCTCCAGGCAACTGTTAGCAAAGTACTGCGTATGCACAAGGTTGTCTGTTTCTGTCCATGCAGCTGGCTAAAGCATTCCTTTCTGTAAAGTATGACCAGCAGTAAACAAGCACATAACCTGTCCCTGGTGTGGTGTATCTGATGTTAATATGCTAAGCAAGTTTAGTGTAAGTTGGACATAAAACACTTATCTAGTCTTCATTTAACAGAAGCATGCATTTATACAAGACCAAATGTATTCCCAGCATACCTCTCAACTCTCCAGAATTTCAAAGAATTTCAAAGACTGTCCAGATTTTTCATCTCATATGATCAGTCTGCTCCTCAAAGTTTGAGGTTTAAGTAACTAAATAATGTCAGACATTTTAGTTTCAGACTTCATATCCTTCAGAAAATGCATGCTAATGCAAAATCTATTTTTTTATCAACCATCCAAGTTTATAAGAACATTTAAAATCTGCCCCTGATTTTAGGCCTTCGTCCACTCATTATTTCTAGCTTTGTCCAGAATTCGTGCGGTTAAAGGGTGAGAGGTATGTCTCCCATTCACCTTCCCATGAAAATGCCATTACCTGGACTGCAGAATAAGAAGCAAGGCAAGGGCAAGGCTGCAGAAAGAAAGAACAGAGCACTTCAAGCAGTTAAGAGATGTGGTTGCAATTCACTTGACTTCTACTTTAGACACGTTACAGATCTGCTCATTAGCCCCACATTCCCCTGCTGTAAGCATCCGTGCTTGAAGGATTCCAGCCAATTAATACAACATAAAACAGCAAAAATAAATGTGCAACAAGGTCTGTTCACTACACTCTTCGTCATCCACCACTTGCTAGGACAGGTTTAATTGCAGAGCAGAATAGGACTTCTGAGTCTGCAGTGGTTTACTGTCCTGCTGTTACAACATTTCACTTTTATACTTTAGGGAGCTCAAAGAGGAAAACGAACTGCTAAAATGTAGGCATAGCACCAAGTTCTCAGATTTAGCATTGCAACTCCTAGATTTACTGATATTTCTCATAAAAGTCAGACCTATTTATGGGTGCATTTGCTTCACAAATAAACCAAGTCTATACAAAGATTCTCTATCACCAACTACTTTGGCTATGCTACATGAAGACCTTCTATTCAAAACAAATAAGTGCTCCTCTTTATATCCCTCTTGGTAGGATTTCTGAAGGTCAATTGTGCAGTGTTTAATGCTCTGAGGTTATACACAAAAAGCCTCCTCCACCATAGAAATAAAACAAAAAAAATGAAAAAACACATACAGTGATCACCAGTGCTTTAATCACAACATAGTTAAGCACTTCTGTTCCACCGGAACTTCATCAGATTAGTGATCAGCATGCATGCTTTTTATTTAATGTGCTGAAGGCTGAGAGGTATGAAAACAGCTAGCCATAAAACTGTCAATTTATTTTATAAAAACCTTCCAAAATGCCAAAGATGTTTGTAGGATATACCAGCATTACAGAGTTCAGATGATCATGCAAAAGTAGTTTTAAGAATAGCTGCTTTTGTTTTAGTAACAAAGGACACATTTCTACAAAAATGGTTTTCAGCTTCTGGAAATAAAAGTCACATTAAAAAGTTAGAGTAAAGCTGGTATGTGTGCCTTCCTCCCAAAAATGCATGATAGCAGCGTCTAATGTTTAATTTATTTTTGCATAAATTTCATAAAGTCAGGTCAGTGATGATTTATAACAAAATTATCTGGCAGTATTTCAGAAGGCTAGGCCTAAAACCTACTAACAGAGGAAATGCATGGCACCATGTCCCAAAATAGCATTCATTCTACAATACATACCCATGCAGGAGTGCTTCAGAAGGTACATAATGCTTCTAGAACAGCTGTTTTTCTGGGCCTCAAAAACTAAACGTTTGTGGTCAACTGCTTTATTTAAACAAAGACATTTGAATTTGGAATGTAAGGGAAGAGCAGAGGACAGAATTTCCACTCATTCTATACTTTCTAAGTAGCAAGCACAGACTGCGATGATTACTGCTTAAATATAAGTGCACGTGTGACCTGTTTGGTGATACTACTTTGTACTTTTCTGCTCTGCTCCATCTGATTGCATTTTTGTAGTTTGTTCTGGGATCTTAGTCTTTTATTTTAATTAGCAGTTGTGTGAAAACTGTTTCGACACTTCAGTTTCCACACTGTTTGTATGTTAAACCCTGCTTCGTCAAAGTCCTGTAGTTTAATTCACAGTTGTGGCAAAACTGTGTACTACTACTATATTTGTACCTTAATCATTTATTACTGCATTTTTCCCCATAAACAGTGTTACTGGTAAATTTCTGCATAATTTGGTGTACTAAACTGTAGCAGAAGTTCATTGTTGAGAGAATAGTCTCTGATCCAGTTTGTGCTTTAGTGCTTTTATATTCTGCACATAGGTTCATAGATAGGTACTAGGCTATCAGCCTGAGGGCATAAGTAAGCCTAGCCAACAGTGTCTTGGCTTTTGCCACCCATGTAGTGTTGAATTCCTGCCCCTCGATCGAGCAGAGCCCCAGACATGATCCTGGGGTGAATTTTCTATTACCCATCAACTTATCAAGGATTTTCTTGAAGAGTGCTAATGATGAGCTCTGCTTGATGTAGATGGGAATTTTGTTCCAGAGCATGGGAAGTCTCTGGGACAAGAATCTATCCCTCCAGCATGTCTTATTTATTGTTGTAGTGAGGTTTAGGTCCCTACAGTGTGTAGCTCGGGGAGATTGGGATTTCTTTAAGTGGAGCATGTCCATCAATTCCGGGTTTGACATAGCTTTGTATGTCAGACAGAGGTCTCCTCGGAGTATGCAACTGAGTAGAGTTGGAGTTTCTTGAGCCAGTCAGCATACGGCAAATGTTTCAGGCCAGCAATCCTCTTGGTGAGGTACTTTTGGGGCCTCTCCAGTTGCTGTAGGTGTCTTGTGAGGTACATCCCAAATGGTGCATTGTACTCAATGAGGGGTCTGATAAGTGATGAGTAGAGGGGACAATAGCTTCCTTTCTTCTAGATGTGAAACCTTTTTTGATTAGGTGGGCCATGTAGAAAGATTTTCAGACCACGGTGGCAATGTGATTACCAAAGGAAAGGTTACTATCCACTTGGGTCCCAAGGTCTCTTATCACACTTTCTGTGTTAAGTGAACTTCCCCCTATTTGGTAATTCATGGGTACCATGTTTTTACCAAAGGGGATGACAATGCACTTTTTGGCATTTAGCTTTAGGCCATGTTTTTGGCACCAGGTGTCTGTCGCAGTGAGGCCCTTTTGGAGGATGTCTACGTTGGCAGGGGAATCGATTATGGCACCCAGTTTGCAGTCATCTGCAAACTTTGTTAGCCATAGACCCTCAGTGTTCGCTTGCACTTCGGAGAAGTATATACTAAACAGGAGAGGTCCCAAGACTGAACCATGGGCACTCCACTTGTCACTGGTTTGGAGTAGGATCTGGAGTTTGCAACTCTCACCATGTGGGTTCTGTCTGTGAGCCAGTTGGCCGCCCATCTCATGACGTAAGGGTTTATGTTACAGTTGATGAGTTATCTATGATTCCTGAGTGGGGGATAGTATCAAAGGCGAGGTCCAGGTTGACTGTGTGGACCACCTTGCCCTCATCTATAGCCTTGGTAACCATTTCAAAGAAGTCTACCAGGTTTAGGAGACATGATCTACCCTTTACAAATCTGAATTGGGTAGCATCCAAAGTTTGGAGGTTACCAATGTCTTTATTTATGAGTTCCATGATGACATGCTCCATGGCCTTGTAGACTAGCTTTGTCAGGCTAATAGGTCGATGGTTCCTGGGGTCTGCGGTGGATTCTCCTTTGTGGAGCAGAACAACCATTGCTGTGTGCCATTCAGTAGGCACATAGCCTGTGGTGAGCCTGTGATTGAACATGGAGTTTAGGTGGGGGGCTAGTTCATTTTGGAGTTTGTGTAGGATGTGAAAAAATATTATATGGCTCTTACTTGCTTCTTGCCTGGATGGATTCTTGCTAAAATTCAAAGTCTGATTATATTTGCATTCACAGTCTGTTGCATACAGAAACTTGCAGAATATACACTGATGAGAGAATATACTTTGCAGCACTTGTCTTTAAGAGCAGTAACCAATAACTTTTATAATAAATAAAACTGGACAAACGTTGCAGCTTAAAAGTACTGTTCCAACTTTACTTCTCATATAGTACAGATGATGTGAGAGATATAACATTTACCTTGGGACTTGTGTCCCTACCAAACCTCTCTCACAACTGGATTTATACAGCTCTTTATATACAGTTTTTGAACATATTTTGGAGAATTGCTTATCCTGTAGAAACAATACTAAACTTCCTTGTTTAACAATGTCTTGTAAGAGACCAGCTTTTCTGACAGTGTGAATATCCTGTAACAGTGTCCTGATGTCCATGTAGAAAAACATATTTTTGAGGAAACACATTGTCCTGTATTCTATTTGAATCTGTGTATAGAAACATGTGTTCTTATGTCAATGCTGATAAGCATATCCTGTTTTTTATGAAGAAAAACATATTTTGAGAAAACACATTGTCAGAGATCAGCTTTTCTGACAGTGTGAACATCCTGTATTTTATTTGGATCTTTGTATAAAAAAAATCTGTTCTTATGTCATATCCTGATTTTCCATGCAGAAAAACATGTCATTGTTCTTTAAAAGCAGATTTTGCATTTTTGTTCTTGCATACATCCTGCTTTGAGTCTGTAAGGGAATAATGTCCATTCAGCAGATTCCTTTTCCAAGCCATGGTCATTTAGTATGTCTGCTGATCACATTTTACTTAAACTTTGTTTCTGCATTTAAGCAAGCCTTTTCTTTCAGCATATTTACAACATAATTAATTTCAGATTTATATTCATAAAATCTAACAATTCCCTCTGTTTTTAAACATACTCAAAACATTTTATATAGAAAACACATTAAGAAACAAACCCTTTAGTCTTCTTTGATACAAGTCAAAATGCAATTTTACATAGTTAATACAATGATATTAAGTATTACTACCAAACTGAATGTATTTCAAACTTTTTCTTTTGTAGACCATTCTGTGAAAATATTTTGCCAGTTATGAGCTGTGTCTGCTTTAATTTTACTTGATCAATTTATTCTTTTGCAATCACAGAATTTAATTTATGACTTAGAACTGTTTCATTAACTCTTTGCAGCTGTTGAATTAACTATGAGAGACAGTAACCATGTGCTACTGCAAGCATTTATACACTACTGAAAACACACAGTTTCAATGTCATTTTAACCATCACATTGTGTTCATGTCTCTGAACTGCTACAATGTATTCTGTACAGTATGTATTTACATAGACTGTTTGCTGTTCATGCATTTCAATTTACTAGGTATACTGGACCCACTTTTTCTTTAAATATGTTTTTTTTCACACATATTCATTACTAGACATTAATTTCATTTGTACTGAATTCTTCTGCATTTGTACATACAATGACTATAAAGTACATTTAGTCTAATCTTACAAATTTAATAACATTAATATTAAGCAAAATCTTGGAAAATGTTTGTCTCTTTAGAAATATCTAGTGGAATTGACACCAAATGCATATGTCATGTTATTTTAAACTACATACTCAACAATTATTAAAAATATTCATGCTTTTTATACCAACATTGTTTTGCCAAAAACTTATTAAAAATAGTGACCATTCTTGCTCAATTTTTTTACATATCTTTTACTCTCTTTTGTATAGCTGTAATCAGTTTTAAGCCATCTCTTGTTTTTTTTTTAACTATCTCTTGTATAGCTTTACAGTTTAACAGGTTGTAAATACAATTTAATACTAAACAATACAATAATAACCATTATGATAGCTATTAACAACTTGTAAAATATCTTATCCTGTCAGGTTTAATCCAGTTTACCAGTATTTCTAATACACTAATACCTGTTTTTCCCTCTACCTAAAAGAGTATTGTCAAGAATGAATGAGATATTTTTTTTTTCCTGTAGCTTTATTTTAGACCCTTATTATTTATTTTTATGTAGCTTTATTTCAGACCCTTATTATTTATTTTTATGTAGCTTTATTTCAGACCCTTGTCACAGTCTGTTTATACAGTCAGTGTAAAACTGAGAAAGTGCCCCTCCCTCTTATACAGTCAGTGTAAAACTGAGAAAGTACCCCTCCCCCTGTAGTACTTCAGCACTGTTTACCTGCCCTATGCTGTGAAAATAGAATGTATGTTAGCCTAACACTATGGTTATACATTTATTTTATTAAATTATGAACTTTTGTCTGATTTGATAATTTTTTATAAAGCTTTTGCTGTTTACTACCACTAGTAGGCATTTACATTCTCCTGCACAATTGATTTGAACTGTATATATACTATAGCCCATTTGCTGGCTGTACTTGATGCAACTGAGGTTTTTTCTTCTCTTTTAACACTTACTTGCAGATTATCAGTGACATCTATGCACAATTGTGGCATTTTATTACAATTACTAAACAGTGTTGCCTGTAAACATTTTAATAATTATGTTTTAATAACAATGATGCTTTAGAAAAACTCAAGCTACTTATCTGGCAATCAGTCTTGTTGTTTATCTTATCTTTCCAGCATTTCCTGTAACTATTCATTCAGTCTAGGAAGGTCTGAGCTCACATTTTATACTCTATAAACTATAATTAATTCTTTTGGCATTTTTTCTTTAATGTGATTGTGATTTGCATAACTATGCATTTATACAATATAAATAGACATCATTTTACAATTACCATGGATTTCAGCATTTTTTTATTTCTTTATTTATTTAACTGTTTAACTGTCCTGCCATTAATTTTACAAAAACTGTTTGACTAATATCATCTGTGATTTTCTTTTTAAAATTCAGAACTTTAACTGTTTGGTGTTACTATATAATTATAAACAAATTGTAAAAAACAAAATAGATATTAGTTTAACCAACACGTTTATATTTATATTATTTATATTTGCTGTTGTCTGCCTGTTATTCTTGTGTATTGTAACAGATGTACTCTAGATGAAAAGAACACACATGCATGTCTGTCTTGTATATGTATATCTTTATACAAGCATGTCATGTCTTGTGACTTTAAATTTTTACTCATCTATTTTTTTTTAATTTTATACACTAGAACAGTTTTGTTTACCTTTTGACTATGCTAATGAATGGCATTCATATGCTTTACTTTACTGTAGTACTGATAGATGTCTTGCTTTAACTGAATGAAAGTAAGAATGATTTGTCCAGACATCAGATCCTACCATCCTACCATGTATATTTAACCATTTTCAAAACATAAACATATTATAAAATAAATTTCTTTTGCACAGATTAGCTGTGTATGCAGGAAGTTCCCAGTCTCTGTCAGTTCAGCTAATTTATTTTCTTTATCCTGCAACTTCTGTTGAATTTCCTTATAGTCTGCTTGATATGTCTCAGGAGCCTGTTCTGCTGAATCTGAAACTCCTATGTACTTTTGAAAAGATGTATGTATAACTTGTCTAAGCTTCCTGAACTCATTGTGTCTGTCTTTTAGAAGTTTACTACATTCCTTTGTAACAAAATGTACTAGGGGTTCTATCAGTAAATGATTTGACTCACATGTGGTGACAGGACATAACTGTTCAATATCAGAATGTAATGGAAACACTTTACCCTTAGTTAATTTTTTAGATCTGTCTTTACAGTCTATTTCTTTCGCAATATGATGCAATATTTTTTTATGACATAATACACAAAATGCAGTTTTTGTTGAAGCACACAATAAACATTTGTCATTTTTCACATGGTTTTCTTTGAGATACCAGTCAAATATTGTAATACATTTGCATAATGCCTTACTATCAACCTGCCCTAATAAGGTTTTACATTTACTAATGTGCTGTGTATACCAACATAGCATTTTTTACATTTGCTTAAATTATGCATGAAAATATCCATACTGTCTAATCTAATATCCAAGACTGTTTAATATCCAAAACTGTCGAATAGCAACCATACTAAAAAATGTGACGTAGAAAAAAGTCTTACCAGTGAGCAAGAAAACAGGTGATCAGGCTGTTGTTGCAGATGGCTGGAAATTTTTCAAAGTCACTTGAGAAGCTGGGAAAGCACAACAGGCAGTGGACTGATGGGCTAGTGGATATCCCCCTTTTCTTGAAGAATTTATGGCACTGCAAATTTCTTGAACTAGTCTCACTCCGGATTGTAAACGTCTAAAAAAACTTTACTACTGCAAGCTGCATAAACTGGAATACTTCTGTTTAGGATTTACACATACGTACAAATGTTAGTTACTGCAATTTGACTGAAGTGACCCTCTGCAGGGCTTACCATCACTCCTCCTGTGTTTGAATGCAGACTGTAGGTTCAAATGCAGACTAGCTTGCAATTGAAAAAATTATATGGTGCTAGTCACTCAGCTGCCTCGCCATTGAAAAAATATTATATGGCTCTTACTTGCTTCTTGCTTCTTGCCTGGATGGATTCTTGCTAAAATTCAAAGTCTGATTATATTTGCATTCACAGTCTGTTGCATACAGAAACTTGCAGAATATACACTGATGAGAGAATATACTTTGCAGCACTTGTCTTTAAGAGCAGTAACCAATAACTTTTATAATAAATAAAACTGGACAAACGTTGCAGCTTAAAAGTACTGTTCCAACTTTACTTCTCATATAGTACAGATGATGTGAGAGATATAACATTTACCTTGGGACTTGTGTCCCTACCAAACCTCTCTCACAACTGGATTTATACAGCTCTTTATATACAGTTTTTGAACATATTTTGGAGAATTGCTTATCCTGTAGAAACAATACTAAACTTCCTTGTTTAACAATGTCTTGTAAGAGACCAGCTTTTCTGACAGTGTGAATATCCTGTAACAGTGTCCTGATGTCCATGTAGAAAAACATATTTTGAGGAAACACATTGTCCTGTATTCTATTTGAATCTGTGTATAGAAACATGTGATCTTATGACAATGCTGATAAGTATATCCTGTTTTTTATGAAGAAAAACATATTTTTGAGAAAACACATTGTCAGAGATCAGCTTTTCTGACAGTGTGAACATCCTGTATTTTATTTGGATCTTTGTATAAAAAAAACATCTGTTCTTATGTCATATCCTGATTTTCCATGCAGAAAAACATGTCATTGTTCTTTAAAAGCAGATTTTGCATTTTTGTTCTTGCATACATCCTGTTTTGAGTCTGTAAGGGAATAATGTCCATTCAGCAGATTCCTTTTCCAAGCCATGGTCATTTAGTATGACTGCTGATCACATTTTACTTAAACTTTGTTTCTGCATTTAAGCAAGCCTTTTCTTTCAGCATATTTACAACATAATTAATTTCAGATTTATATTCATAAAATCTAACAGGATGCAGCCTGGTAAGTTGTCCGGTCCCATGGATGCTGTGTTTTTGGCTTTAGAAAGTGCCATTTTTACCTGCGTGTTTGTGATTAACGGGGTTCTACAATCATTTGGTATAGTTATAGGCCCTTTGGGGGGTGAGAGGGGAGTAAAGTTTGAAATTAACCTGTCAAGATGTTGGCAATATCAGTTGGCTCTGTATATTTTGTGCCATTCTGTTGTAGCCCAATGCAGATCTGGGTGTTGTCATGGAGATTCTTGACATAGCTAAAGAATGCTTTGTGGTTGTCTTTGGAATCTGTGGCAATTTTTCTTTCAAAATTCACTTTGGAGGATTTTATGAGGGAACTTAGCTTCTTACTGAGGCCCGTCAGGGAGTTCCCCCATTCCTGGGTTTTTACTCTCTTTTGCAACAGCTTCTTCCTTCTGTTGTAGAGTTTGTTAATGGCATGGGACCACCAGACTGGCTTCCTTTTTGTGGAGGATAGCACAATCCATGCACTCATGCAGGTGCTTGCAGAGTGCATTTGTCTGGGATTTAGCAGTCGTGACTGTATTATCCATCTGCAGGGGCGCTGCGAAGTTGGCCACCTCGGTTTTGAGTAGCGTGAAGTTCCCTTTGGAAAATTTTTTACGGTGGTTTCCTTGTGTGGGGGTGGGGTCAGGATGTGGATATCTAGGGTGATTAGTTTATGGTCTGATCTAACAAGTGAGGAGTTTATCTCGGGTGTTGAGTGCTGGTCACCCATGTTGGTAATGACCAGGTCCAGAATATTGTTGCCCCTGGTGGGGGTGTTGACAAGTTGATCCAGGGCATTAGAGTTTATAAATTCTAGGAATCGTTGAGCAAGGGGATTAGTACAAGAGTAGTTTTCCCAGTTTAAGTTAGGGTACCATTATTATGGTATTTGGTTGGACCCTCATTTTTTCCAATGTCCCCAGGAACGAGGAGTGAGGGTCCTGGGTCATGGTGGGGGATCTATCACAAGCTACAATTTGGAATGCATTTTTGCCCAGGGTTAGTTGCACTTGGATGATCTCAGAGGCATCGTATTTTGCAACTAGCCTGGAGGTGTAGATGTCCTTGATGAATATGGACACACCTCCACCCTTAGTGTTTCGGTCTGGGTTTTGTGGCCGAAAGGTGTGGAATGAATTATAGCCTGGTAGTGCTGGGGTGCTCTCGGGAGCCTTGAACCAGGTCTCAGTGACTGCACAGATTATCAATGTTCTCCATTTTGAGGAGTGCCTCGAGTGAGTGCATTTTGAGGTTTAGACTCATAGCATTGAGCAGCACTGCCCTCAGTTTTTTGCCACTTGTAGTTCTTACAGCGGTTGGTTTGTCTTTTGAGCCTTGCCTAAAAAAGGCACTAAGAGGGCAGCAAGAGCCTTGGCCAATATCCTGAATCCCAGGGGTGACAGGTGCAGGCCATCTCTGGTGAAGCATCATGGCCGTCAAGCACGTCACCCCAAGCAGACAAATACTAGATATCCCTTTGAATGACACCAGAAGCTTAGCCAATTGCTGAAGTTGATAATCTTATCCTTGTACTGTGGTATCATCCTTGTTGAAGGCAGGATGCTACTCAGAGCTAGGGTCATACCTGCCTGGGCTACAAGATCAGAGAGCTCTTCCATGTCTCTTCTCATGTAGTCCAGGGAGGTACGTCTCAGGTCATTTGCACCAACATGGACAATGACAGAGTCATTTTTGTACTTGTCGTGTAGTGGCATGAGTGCATGCATTATATGGCAGATTCTGGCACCAGTCAAGCAGCTGACAGTAACCTTCTCTTTGTCCAGCCTGGTGAGTGGGACGTCAGTGTGCCTGACTATAAAATCACCTATCACTAGTGTGTTGGGTAGGTTGTTTTGCCTTAATGGCTGTGGTTGTGTAGCACACCGAGTTTGTGGTCTATGTGTTGTTTGGGGTGTGCTGGTGGGAGGAGGTGGCTTGTGTGTCTGCTCTGGAGGTCTATGCTGCCTAGTCAGATTTAGATTTTTATTCAGAGCCTCCGTATATGTCTAGGTGTTACTATGTGTGGGTTTTGGAGGTGTTGGTTTAGTAGGTCTATGTGAAGTGAGTGGGGTGCTGCGAGTTATTACCTTCTCCTCTTGACTGTCTGTTCCAGTCTTGGTTGGAGAGAGCTTTGCCTCTAGACTGGCTGTATAAGTGCATCTCTTGCAGGTATTAATGTTTGGTGGTAGGAGGAGAGGGTTGTCTGTGTACATGAGGCAGTTGTAACATTGCCTTAAGATGCCCAGGTTCATCAAGTAGACTGGAGAGTACACCGGGAGCTGTCTCTTGGACGTGCCTGAATAAGTAGTAAAGACTGTTTTCTTTTATCAAGTAGGGAAAAACAATTTCCTCCAGGCAGGTGAGGGGGTTGAGTGCTGGGGATTATTTAGTACTGCAGCAGATTTAGAACAAGTGCTGGGCTAAAAGATGCGGGTCTGAGTGTTTAGGCTGAAAGACTGAGTAGTTATAAGGGAAACACTTAAGAGCAGACTTTGTGGAGCCGGGGATAGTTAACCCTAGCTAACCGGTGCTGCCCGGTGCACAAAACCGTGCAAATGTGAGTTTTTAAAGCAGAAAGATGAAAGGGATAGGAATTAGCCCAAAATGGGCAATAAACTACAAATTCTGAGCCGAAAACCACTCCTCCAGGGACAGATAGGCTGCTCAAAGCTCCTCACTCTCACTGGTGAACAGAGAAACTTCCTTCGAGGTAAGGTATGGGCAACACAAACTACAATACAGCCCTGGATTCAGCAAACTCTGAAAACTGGACTCTACTAGCTTCAGAAAGGCAGGAAACAAGTGTAGATATAGTTTTTGTTTGTTCGTTTTTTGTTTTTTTCAAGAAGTTAAGGCAAATGCAACAAAATAACCACTTTAAAGCACCGTAAAATGGCTATCGCACTTGTGTGTAGCCTACAACAGTTAAAACAGTTTTAAAATAGTTTCTCTGAGCATTTAAAGTGCAAACAGTACACAAGTACAATAAACAGCTGAAATAGGCTTTTTAATATCAAATAAATGCTAGAAACTGAGCGTTTAGGCAGCATTAGCAATAACTAGCAAGAAACAAGCCAAAAAGTACTTAATCAATCCAAAGTCTCTCTTTTCTCCTTCTGCTGCTGTAGAACTCTGCAGGACACCTGGGCAGGATCTTGCAGAGTTGAAAGAAGTGCAAAAAATGCACAAATGTGGGTTTTTATAGCAGAAAGAAAGACAAAAGGGATAGAAATTGGCCCAAAATGGCAAATAAACTACAAATTCTGAGCTGAAAACCACTCCTCCAGGGACAGATTGGCTGCTCAAAGCTCCTCACTCTCACTGGTGAACAGAGAAACATCATTTACCTGCTTGCATTCTGTGCCTGCACCATCCTCCAATAACACATTAAGCAAAAGTTTCTGAAAGGGCTCCACTACTGCCTTTATTTGATTGCTAGTCTCTGTAGCTAGCCTGATTCTTCCTTGAAAATTTTCCAAACCTTCCACCCTTGTGCTGCTGATGATGTTGTTTTACAAGGCTGTGTCTTTGTCCTACACCCCTTATGATTATCTGACTTCCAAAGTTTCTCCTTCCCCGCTTTCATTGCTATTGACTGTTGTATAAACTATTAATGTACTCTTTCCACCCATTGTTTTCCATAGTCATTATACTGAGTGTCCAACCCAGCAAACCAGTATTTTTCCTGAATAAACCTCCTTTACTACACATCATCTCCTGCTCATTTTCCTGGAGCTCAGCAAAACTTGTAGTCCGAACTTGCATTCCTGAAGTATTTTATTTGGATCTACTATCATCCAGGCAAATTTACTTACCTTTGACTGCTAAATTGCACTTGAGTTGTTTTGAGTGATCACTTTTATTTCCTGCTTTTTTGTGTACATTTTATGTAAAAAAAAAAATGCTCTTCTCAATGTTAATGCATTGAAATTACCTTCAGGAAGATATTTCCAGCAAGTTAAGTGGTTTGTGTTAGCATTGTACTTATGGATCTCTCCTACCATGTTTAACATCAAGAGGACTTTGTTTATTCATTTTGTGGCACGAGGTATTCACCTGGTCTGAGCTGGGAAATGCACAAAAGGACTCGTGCAGTCATTTTATTGGCCATGGGGCTCACTATTTGGTTTTCTGTTTTTTCTGTGCTGCTATAAATTTTGTATATCTGCATGGGTTAGCAAACGGCAATGTTTCTCTGTAGAACAGTACATAAAAACTGTAATCTGTAAAGGAGCAAAGTAGTAGAAATATCCTGTGTGCCAACAAGCTTAGAGCAGCTACTTGGGCCTCAAGGGGCAATACCTACAGCTTCACTGGAATTCAGTATGGTGTAAACATTAAAGTTAGTAGAATTTAGTAGTGTTTAGCTTAATCTGCCCAAATAAAACACCTTTATTAGTCTGCATAAACGAAGCACCCTTAATAGCATTCTAACCCCAATACACCTCCCCCTTGTAGCTTACAAATCAAAGGACTGGACAGCATGGATATTACATTTCCTAACTTCTCTGTAGCCAACTTGGTGGATATGGGTATGTTAAGACTGTGCAGCAACTGTATCATGTTTACTGACAACCACTTAATCCTTAAAGAATCAGACACAGTATGCGAGAGGTATACTTTCAAAATTACACTGGACGCTGAACTCTTGCATACAAATGCACATCAGGTTGTCAGAAACACAAACACGCACACACAAACATGCACGCACACACAAACACGCGTGTACACGTGCGTACACACAAACACGCGTGCATGCACACACACACACACCTCACATTGCACATAATACACAGACTAATGTATGCTGAGGCACTTAAAAGCAATCGTCCTAAACAACAAAGATCACCCACTGTCAGAGCTAAGCCTCAGCAAATACCACCTAACACCACACATGTTGACAATGTCAGTGGAGCCCTAAATACTAATCCCCCCAAGTAAAGCAAACATACTTGCCAAGCCTCTCATCATATGAGAATCAACTGTAAGATATACGGATATCTTCTTGTTCAGCCGGGTTAAAGGGGTAACTCAGTTGCTTATGTGGAGCCAGCATCCACCAAATCATGCACACACATTACATCGCAGGTACCAGTAGGATTTCATCATAGCCCATGTAGGTGTATATGACCAGAGATGTACCTCCCTAGACTATATGCAGAGAGATTATTAGGGAGTTTTCAGACTATGTGTCTCAGGCTGGTATGAGCCTGGCATTGAGTAAAATATTACTATCATCAAGAATGATGCAACAATATGAGCAAAAAATGATTTTTTTTCAACAGCTGGACATCTTTCTGATGTAATTGTAAGGGGAGATTATATTTGGAAGCTTGGGAACACATGGTCTACACACCACCCTGTATTGCCAAGGATGGTCTGCACCTTTCCTCTCTAGACTTTTGAATACTCGCTAAGGCTTTGTCCTCCACTGGGTAGGCCTCAGCTGGCCCGAATACCAGAGGCTTAGTATTTCTGCGTCAGTTGCTCTCACTTCAGGACTGACGTCAGGTCGTCAGTAGTATAAAGTAAGGTAGCCAACGCCATTACATCAGTTCTTCTTGCCCTGTCAGGAGCCCCCAAGTGGGAGCCAGGTTCTGGTGGAAGAACCCCACCAGAAGAAAGTAAATACCAACATGTCCCTTGTAAGGAGAGAGAAGAAATAAGAGGTAGATGGAGGGAGGGAAACCAGGACTGCAACAGTGAATACACTCCAACATCTACATTTATGGTAAGTGTACACAACTGTACTATGTTCTTCATGTTTCACTGTTGCAGTCATTACACTTGGGTTGATTCCCAAAGCTGAGAAAAAGGGTGGAAGCCATCAAGGAGACTAGGGGCTGGCCAGGATGCCCTGCAAGACTGCAGTGGCAAACCCTGCCCTGGATTTGGAGAAGATAGCCAGGTGGTAATGTTTGGTGAAAATGTGAACAGATGTCCAGGTGGCAGCCTCCAGGATGTCCCTGATGGGAACTCCTCTGAGGAAAGCTGCAGAGGTGGAGGCTGCTCTGGTGGAGTGAGTCCTGAACCCTTAGGGGGAGGCTTTCCATGTTGCTTGTAACATAAATGGATGCAGTGTGCTATCCATTTGGAAACTGTTTGGAGATTGCTTTGCCCTCTGCCCTGCAGCAAAGCTAACCAGCAATTGATCGGACTGTCTGAAGGATTTAGTCCTGTCTATATAGTATCCGAGCTGTCTGTGCACATCTAGAGAGAACAGGATCCTTTCCCACTTGTTCTGTGGGTTAGGGAAAAAAGGTGGGCAAATGAATGGATTGATTGAGAGCCACACTGGACACCACTTTGGGCATGAAGGATGGGTTACTCTAGAGGGAAACCCTGTCAGCATGGAAGACTATGAAGGGCTCCACAGCCATGACTTCTTGTAGCTCAGTGACCCTGCTGGCTGAAGTGATGGCCAGAAGGAAAGCGGTCTTCCAGGAGAGAAATGTTAACTCTGCTGAAGATGCTGGTTCGAGGGGGGGGGCAGGGTGAGCTTTTCCAACACAAAGTTAAGACCCCAAGCTGGGGAAGGTGCTCTTCTGGGTGGCCTTAAGTTGCTAGCCCCTCTTAGGAATTGTTGGGTCAGAGGGTGTGAGAAAAAAGGGGCTGCTCAGTGGGGAAATGAGCAGAGATAGCACAGGCATTAATTTTAATAGAGGAAAGAGAGAGACCACTGTGTAGCAGGTCAGCTAAGTAATCCAGGATGAAAGGGAGGAAGGGCTATGCCGTATCAGCTCCCTTAGCCTGAATCCAGGTGCAGAACCTTTTCCATTTGTCAGCATAAGACTTTCTAGTGCTAGGGCATCTGGCCTGATGTATAACATCTAGAACCGGTTTACTGACGTTGGCAGATTGATCGGTGGTTAGGAAATGCACCAAGCTGCCAAACTGAGGGTCTGCAATTGGGGATGCATGAAGTCTCCTTCCCTCTGGGTCAGGAGGGTTGGGGTCTGAGTGAGATGCCATGGTGGCAGTGGGGACAGGCTGCGCAGCAGTGGGTACCAGTGTTGGTGTGGCCAGTCTGGGGCAATATGAATTGTCCTTGGTTTTTCCTCACTTATGTTGAGCAGTACCCTGGGGATGAGAGGTAGTGGAAGAAAGGCACAGACCAATAGACTGACCCAGGGGAAGGACAGGGCATCCACTTTCCAAACCATGCAGTGATGCTCCCTGGTACAGAACTTGCTGAGCTGATGGTTGGTGTGGGAGGAAAAGATGTCAACCTTCGGGGTGACCCATTTCCGAGTTATTAGGGTGAAGGTTCTTTTGTCAAGCTGCCACTCATGTGTGTCCAGAAGATTTCTGCTTAAGTAGTCTGCCAGAGAGTTTAGAGAACCTGGCAGGAATTGTGCTAACAGCTGGAGTTGCATGGCAGAGGCTGGTTGCCAAAGGGTCATGGCCAGCCTACATAGAGGGTAGGAACGAGTACCTCCCTGCTTGTTGATATACCATATCACAGTGGTGTTGTTTGTTTTGATAAGGAGAGCCCCTGGGGAGAGAAGGGACCTGAAAGCTGTCAATGTGTGCTGGACAGCTAACATCTATTTTTGGTTGATGTGCAGATGGATTTGCTGTGGGCTCCATTGGCCCTGTATGCATCTGCCATTTAGGTGTGCACACCAGGCATAGTCTGATGCATCTATGGTGAGAGTCTGGGTGGCAGGGGGTAGTGAGAAAGGTAGTCCCTTGTTTTGGGAGCATGCTGCTGCCCACCAAAGAAAATCTTTTCTGAGGCAAGGTATCATGGGTATAGGAGTTTCCAGGTTTTGAGAGTGCTGACATCAAAGGCTCTTTAGGTACCACTGAAGTTTCCTCATATGCAGTCTGGCATATGGAATGAGTAGAATACAAGACACCATGAATCCCAGAGCTTGCAGGATTTTCCTTGCAGATAACTGGGGTCTGGTGGCTAGTTGAGAGAAGTAGGCTGTCAGGTAAGTTTGCTTCTCTGTTGTAAGGAATGCCATCTGGGATGCTGTGTCCAGGCTTGCTCCCAGGAATATAATCCTTTGCGTGGGTACTAGATTGGATTGCTTTTCATTGATTGTGTACCCTAGGGAGGTCGGTAGAGACTTTACAAAGACCAGGTGGTTGAGCAGCTTTTCCCGACTGTCTGCCTGAATTAGGCAGTCGTCTAAGTATGGGTAAATTTGGATATTCCTTTGTCTGCAAAAGGCAATGGCCAGAGACAGACATTTTGTGAAAACTCTGGGAGCAGTAGATAACCCAAAGGGAAGTGCAGAGAACTGAAAATACAGAAATCCTGTCCTGAAACGTAGATATTTCCTGTATGATTCCCTGATAGGAATGTGCAGGTAGGCCTCTTTTAGGTCTAGGGTGGCTAGCCAAGCATCCTTGGACAGCATGGGTAGCAGTTGCTGGAGGGTAAGCATTCTGAATTTTGGTATCACCTTGAAGGTGTTTAGAATGGATAAGATAGAGGATGGGGTGCCAGGTGCCCTCTTTTCTGGGTACCAGAAAAAGTATGGAGTAGAAACCTTGGCCTTTCTGTTCTGCAGGAATGTGCTCTATTGCCTTCATAGGAGAGCAGGGGAAAGGACTTGCTTTTGCTCCTCTGCCCACTGGTTTGGAGGTAGATCTGGGAACCCTTTTGGATTTGGAAGTGTGTGGAAAGAAAATTTGTATCCCTGGGACACTATGTTGTGGACCAAGTGGTCGTTGGGAATGATGGCCCAGGTGCTCGTTGGTAATGGTGGCCCAGGTGCTTGCGTGAAAGGAGAGTTTTCCTCCTAGGGGTAAGTGAAGGTGGGCAGAGGGAGGGGTTGGGGGAGGAGAGTCATTGTGAGTTTTTACCATGATGGGGTGGCTTAGAACTCCCTTTTTTTTTTAAAGTGGAGGAATTCCACTGTTTTGATCTCTGCATTCCCTGTGGCTGCTGTCTGGGGGGTCTGCTTCAATGGGGTCTGGGCTGAACTGACCTGGTGGGAGCAGGAAAGGACCAGTGCTTGGAGGGGCAAATTCTTGCTGAACCTGGTTGGCCAGACCTGTAAGAAATCCTTAACTGTCTGCATAGATTTAGCTTTTTCTTCCATCTTTTTTTAAGACCTTCTCTGCCTTAGTGCCAAATAAGTTGTCTTTGTGCAAGGGTTCATCCAACAATTTAGATTTAACATGGTCTGGCAAGGGCTGTTTCTTAAGCCATGCATGCCTTCTAAGGACAGAACCGGTGACTGCTGCCCTGTAAGAAGCTTCTAGGGCATCAAAACCACAGTGTAAGGTGTGTTTAGTTACTTGACTTGCAGAATGCATTAGACTCTTGTAACCCTTTAGATTCTGCACAAGCAGGAAAGGAAGACACTTTTTGTTTGAGGAGTTCCAAGGTATGTTGCTAAAATTTTAGCATATGGAACTGGCAATTTAGTGTCCTGATAGCAAGAGTAGCAGAGGTGTATACTTTTTTACCCCATCTGTCTACTGCTTGGGAATCCCTACCTGAGGGGGTGGGATTCTTAGCAGAGGTTGCTTTAATTCCTTTAGGCCCTGGAGAAATTACCTCAGGGTCAGCAGTAGGATTTTTAAAAAGAAATTTGCGTGAGTCAGGGACTCTAATACCGGTCAGGTTTTCTGGGTGCAGGAGGTAGGGTGTCAGGAGTCAAACTGGATTCCAGGAAAACATCGTCCACAACATCCAGGACTGGGGGAATGGCCAGGGGTCTGTGCTGTGGAAGATCTAAGAATTCCCTGAGTCTCTTTTTAGATGGAGTGTAGTCCTGATATTTCCATTGGAAATGCTCCCTTAAGGTTTGAAGGGTTTCCCCAAAGGAAAAGTCCTCAGTGGGAGAGGCTGAAGGAATGGAGTCCTCTGCATCAGAATCCTCATAAGCAGTGAGGGGTTGCATGTCTTCATATTCAGATGCATCAGAGTCATCAGACTCCTGCTCAGACAAAACTACTGGGGACAGATCTCTTTCTTTTCGAAGGGGTAGCTTGGCTTTCCCTGATCAGCATGATAAGGTCTTTCGCCATTTTAAGCATTTGAGACGGAGGCAAGGAAGCAGGTGCCTAAGATTGGGTCGTTTGTTTCTTAGGTGTGGTTCATACCCTGGGCCTGAGAAACTCTGTAGTTTTTTGAAAGAAAGGTAGATGCAAAAGAAGTCATTGGTATGTGTCGAGAATCAGTAGTGCAAAGTACTTCCTCAGAAGCCTGCAGCTCCAGACCCATCCAAGGGAGAGACAACCGCAAGATCCTTAGTCGAAGAAGAGTTTTGCGGCATACCAGACTCAAAAGGGTCTCAGTAGTGGCCTGAGAATCCACAGAAGCAGGCATCAGGGGCTGCGAAAGTGCCTCACTGAGGACCAGAGAGCTGACGACTAGCTTAATGGAAGCATCGTCAGTAGGTTTAGACCTGTGCGGTCTGTCTCTGTCTTTATCCTTACATTTTTTCGGAAGATCTGCTGTTGGATGGCTTACCGAAGCCATATCAGAAGTTGAGGGCTGTAATCAAAAATATCTAGCTACAATAAGGGCCCGACTTTGTTCTGGAACTGAACAAAGCACAAAATCAACAGCGGGGGGCGCCATGGTCTGGGACTAAGAAAGTGACGCAGTAAGAATGAATGTCTCAATGTGGTATTTGCTTTCCACAGGCAAGACAATTAACTTTTTCTGACATTGGTTAGTGCACAAAAAAAAAAAAAAAAAAAAAAGGATCCCCAATGGGGTACTTGGCTTTGTAAGACTTCAGCTTCAATTCGGAAGATAAAACTCAGGTAGCGGCCAACCGGCACTCGTGCAAACTGCTTCTGCTTCGGGCTCCATGGCAAGAAAGACTGATGTAATGGCGTCGGCTGCCTTACTTTATACTACTGATGACCTGACGTCAGTCTTGAAGTGACAGCAACCAACACAGAAATACTAAGGTATTTGGGCCAGCCGAGGGCTACCCTGGCAGGGATAACCCAAATGTGATGACTGCAACAGTGAAATATGAAGAACATCCTCAAGGTGTTACTGCTCATTCCCAGCAGCCTAAATACAGTAACTAGAACATTCCCTCAAACTTCTCACACCAATGCCTGGTTTAAAGCAGCAGAGAGTATTCCAGCAGTGTAAGGTTTCAGTGCCTTCCACACTTTTAGACCAGTAACTGCACACATAATGCCTAAAGGTGGAGGTATCTCAATATGCATCAACGACAAACATACCTCTAGAGTGGTCAAACAAGATGATCTGCTGGAGTTCCTCCACATACAGATCACCACAGACAAAATCCCATACCATATCCTAGCCAGCTACTAGTCACCCTCCAAGTCCCATGCTCACAATGCATTACTGGACCTAATGGAGACATTCAACCTTATACCCTAGTCATGGGAGACTAATTAACCCTCTGTAGATTGGAAATCCTACACTTCTTCAGATCTACACAAAGAGATTCCAGGACTTTGTAAATGCAAACACCCTTGTACAAATTGTGAATACAGACATTAGATTCTCCATTATACTGGATCTCATGCTCACAAATATGGAAGAACAGTGCATGCCCAATGTGTCGTTCTCCCTGGTAAGGTCCAACCATAAAGCGGTCTCCTTCAAAATCAACTCTGTAATCCCATTAAAACCAGTAACAGTTAAGAACTTTTCCAAGGCAAATTACCTGTTAAGTGATGGTTTGTCAAAATTCAATGCCCCTGCAAACCCTGAGAGCATACTAGCCTGTACTGAGCTCTCTTCGAAACTATGTACAATCATGTCAATGGCTGAACAGAGGCAACTACCCCAGAAACTGCTGTGATGGCATCCCAAATTAAACAGGATATGCAACAAAAGGGAAAAAAAAAGTTGTGGCAAAATCAGGAAGGATAATTTGTATAAAGATAAAAACTCTCCCAAAGTAAATAGGCAACTAAGAGGGCTAATTAGGTCAAGGAAAACCACCACTGAGTTTAAGATATCGTCCCAGGTGAAAAGGGACCATAAGGCCTTCTACAGCTATGCAAAAAACACCACCAAACCAGCTCACAAAATATGCAAAAAACACACACTAGAGACTGGAGAAATGGTCACCATCCAAGTTTACTATGCTCCTAGTACTTCGGCATCAAGCCTTCCGGGAAATAATTTCTCATAAGGATGGTACAGCTTAAATACATTTCACTACACCAATTAATCAATTGCTCAATTAATTATACAATAATTAATTGTTCAGTGAGTCACAGTGATTTAAAGTGCATAAACATCAGATAACACTAATATACTTAAACAGTATAATGAACTACATAATATTTTCCAGTATTAATACAAAAACATTCATGATGCATTTCTTAAAATTATACAAAATATCTTCTCTTATACATGTAAATCTAACTCCATGTTAAGACCACAGGGCCAAAGTGTTCCAAAACTGATGATGTATCTACTTTCCATTCTCAAAAGAATGCGCCCATATTCTGCACCCTGTATTACACAAGGTTTATTTAAATACAGTAAAAAAATAAATTACTGGTATTCCCATTATGAACAGCGTGAAAATGCTGGGCAACAGGGTTATTCAGCCTTGCATTTCTCACATCCCCTAAATGGTCCATAATTCTTCTTTTAACTACTCTTCTGGTTTGACCTCTGTACCATGTTATAGGCTGACAGTCACATCCAATGACAAACAATCCTGCTAGTACTACAGTTCTAGGATCCTGAGGCTTTAAACTTTTTTTCCATTAATCAAACTACCTGAAATTTTTTAACTTTATCACACACCTTACACTTCCCACATCTGAACGTGCCTATTGTGTTTAAATTTTCATCCACTCTACATCTAATCTCAAAGGCAGCACAAAGCACTGTGTTTAACTGGTGGTTAATGGTGCCATATTCACCAAGCCTGGTGATAAAGTGAACATGTTATTGGACAAATAAAGTTCTACTTTTACCCCCCTCTCATCCCGAACCAGCCCCTCCCAATAATACCCTCAAACATAACCTTTCAACTTTAACTAGGGAGCATGTACTGGTTTCACTCACTAAAGCCAAAAACACAGCCTCAATGGGTCCCAATAACATCTCAGGATGCCTCCTAAATAAGATATGACTTATCAGGACCCCTGGTATTAATATTCAACTATAGTCTTAAAACAGGCTTTGTACCATCTGAATGGAGGACTGCAATGCCATCCCCCTACATAAGACAGGACCTTCAACAGTTCCTGGAAACCACAGATGTATTAGTCTGACTAGTCTTATTTGCAAAGCCATGGAAAGAATTATCATGGAAATTATCAGCAGTGACATAGGAGATCTCCAGACACTGGCTCTACCTCAGTTTGGCTTTGTCAAAGGAAGGCTGTGCTTACTGAATCTGGTGGACTTCAAAAGGTCAAAGGCGATGGATGAGGGGAAAACTGTGCATACTGCCTACCTAGATTTGGCTAAGGCATTTGAAACTAAACCCCACTCAGACATTGTCAATAGACTTACAGAACTAGGTATAAACCCCTTTATAACTCCATGGATAGCTAGCTGGCTCATATATGGAACCCAGAAGATTAGAATCGGCAAGGCCACTTCCACAAAGAGGCCTACTCCTCTTTGACATCTACTTCTTGGATGTCAAAGCCAATGTCAAAGGTCTTTGGCTGACGAAGTTTGCAAATGTTTGCAAACTGGGAGTAGTCACTCACTTAATCCCCCAAGATGAGATCACCCCTCAGGAAGGTCTAATACAGACAAGCTTGGTACCAAAGCCATGTCTTAAACTCAATACCAAGAAATGCATTATAGTACCTTTTGGGAAGTCTGCCACCCCAGCTAACTTTGTCATCAATAAAATGCCCTTAAAAGTTGATTCATTTTTCAGGGTTCTGGGAATTCATGTAGATAGCAATTTAGCCTTAGATCGATATGTTTCCAAAGTAGTAAGAAAGTCCTTCTATGTTGCTCAACTTATAAGCAAAGGCATGGCATCTAGGTCCAGAAAGGTCTCATACCTCTCAACTGTACAGATTTTCACAGAATGTCCAGATGTTTGCCTCATATTTTTGGTCTGTTTATCATAAAATCATGGTTTTCTGGCAAATCGGCAAGTCGTCAAAGATTAACATTAGAAAATAATGACAGTCATTTGAGTTTCAGACTTCATACTATTCAGAAAATTCATGCCAATACAAAACCCCTCTATGCTATCAACTTTCTAAGTTTGCAACAGTATTTAAAATTTGTATCCTTTTTTAGGCCTTTGTTCCCCCATTATTTATGGCTTTGTCCAGATTTCTTGCTCTAAGAGGTTAAAAGGTATGGTCATCATACAACTGTAAATTTAAACTGAAAACCACCAAATAACGGAAATTACAGCACGGACTGGAAATGAATAAAATGCTTTATTGATCATCATACAACTGTACTTAGCCCTCATCAGGCCCATTATAGAGTATAATGCCCCCTTTGGTATGCACCTGGCCAGATGCATGCAGCAACTGGAACGTCCACAAAGGCTCCTTACACAAAGAATACATGGAGTAAACACAATGTCCTGTGCTGATTGCCTCAAAACCCTGCCTCGTAACTCAGTATTATACAGACTTCTGAGGTGATCTTTTCCTGGAATACAAGGCATCCCCGGAATCGGTTTTGATGAATCTTTTGCAATACAAACAGCATCAGAACTACTAGATTAAAAAGACTTGCATTTTGCTTGCAACATAAACAGGACATGTTGGAGAAACAGATCTGTTTCTCCAAGAATTCCTATTTTCTGAAACAGGCTCCCCATCCATGTGAAGCAGAGGTCCTCCCTATTCCTATTTAAGTGCAACTTGGAACAGTGGATGGGTAATCAGAAATTCACCCTTGGTCTGGCTCTCATGTCTTTGACTGACGGGGGCAGTCTGTAAATCACTCCCTATAAATCAAATATGGATCAAATTTGTGAGTCACATTTGGGTTGCACAGCTATGCTTTTAAGGGTACTAGTGGTTATCAGCCAGGTATACACCTATGAACCTATGAGTTTCTATATTTACATACTACAGGTTGGAAACAAGAGAATGCTCAGCACTTCTGATAAGGTCAATAGCTAAATAAATGTGACTACAGCAAATCAGATAAGGCTACAGCAAAACAGATAAAGCTACCGGGACAAGGCAATGCAATTATTGGAAGGAGCAGTTTGGGTGTGTTTATTCATACACTTATCAAGTAAATAGTTCTTAATCTGCTTTCAAAACTCTTTATCAAACAGTTATGTTGTACTGAAAGATGGCCACTAGGTGGCAGAAGGCACCAAACCGGTACTGACATTTAAAACATAGATGTAGTTCATTCTTCTTCTTTCGGCTTTTCCCAGTTAGGAGTCGCCACAGCGGATCACCTGTCCGCCAATGATTGGCAGTGGAGTTTTACAGTGTCGAGTTGCCAGCCACAGAAGGCACACACACACACACACACACACACACACACACACACACACACACACACACACACACACACGCACTCACATCTAAGGCCAGTTTAGAGTGACCAATCCACCTACTGCATGTCTTTGGGATGTGGGAGGAAACTGGAGCTCCCGGAGGAAACCCACGCGACCACAGGGAGGACATGCAGACTCCATACAGAAGGGCCCCCCAGCCGAGGATTGAACCGGAGAACCTCTTGCTGTGAGGCAACAATGCTAACCACTGCATCACCATGGCCGCCCATTAAAACATGGATGTAGTTCATTATGCAATAGAATTTTTCAGCATAAATTGAGTAATTTCTGGACAAAAAGGAGCAAGTTATTTGTCCCTTTTCTATTTCCCCCTAGAGCACTAATGGTAGGAAATTGTCACTCTGTAGAGTACTTGGGGTATACATTTCAACAGCACCAAAACAACTACCCATATTATCAAGCTCGAATCACGTTCACCTCGAATCCTGTATCAGTTTGAGTAAGAGTACTATTTTAAAAAAAGATAAGAAGCATGTTTCATAAATTAAATCCACTAGGTATAAACCTATTTTCATGGGAATTAAAAAGTAAGATAAGTGGTGCTATTAGGGTCATCATCATCTTCTTTCGGCTGTTCCCATTAGGGGTCGCCACAGCAGATCATCTGTTTCCATTTCTTCCTGTCCTCTGCATCTTGGTCAGTCACATCAACCACCTACATGTCCTCTCTCACCACATCCATAAACCTTATCTTAGGCCTTCCTCTTTTCCGGTTACCTGGTAGCTTCATCCTTAGCATCTTTTTCCCCAATATACTCAGCATCCCTCCACAGCACATGTCCAAACCAACATAATCTTGCCTCTCTGGATTTGTCTCCAAACCTTCCAACCTGGGCTGACCCTCTAATATACTTATTCCTAATCCTGTCCACCCTCTTCATACCCAGTGCAAATCTTAACATCTTTAACTCTGCCACATCCAGCTCTAACTCCCGCCTTTTTGTCAATGCCACTGTCTCCAACCCATATAACATAGCTAGTCTCACTACCCTCTTGTAGACCTTCCCTTTCACTCTTACCGGTACTCGTCTGTCACAAATGACTCCTGACACTCTTCTCCACCCACTCCATCCTGCCTGTACTCTCATCTTCACCTCTCTTTCACACTCACCATTACTCTGAACTATTGATCCCAAGTATTTAAACTCATCCACCTTCGCCACCTCTACTCTTTACATCATCACCATTCCTCTAATTTTCCCTCTCATTCACACATATATTTGGTCTTAGTCCTGCTGACCTTCATTCCTCTTCTCTCTAGAGCATATCTCCAACTCTCCCGGGTCTCCTCCACCTGTTCCCTACTTTCACTACAGATCACAATGTCATCTGCAAACATCATAGTCCACGGGGACTCATGTCTGATCTCATCTGTCAACCTGTCCATCACCATTGCAAATAAGAAAGGGCTCAGAGCTGATCCTTGATGTAATCCCACCTCCACCTTAAACGCATCCGTCACTCCCACCGCAGACCTCACTGCTGTCGCACTACCCTCATACATATCCTGTACCACTCTTACGTACTTCTCTGACACTCCCGACTTCCTCATACAATATCACAACTCCTCTCTAGGCACCCTGTCATATGCTTTCTCTAAGTCTACAAAAACACAATGCAACATCGCATCTGTAGTGCTCTTTTTCGGCATGAAACCATACTGCTGATCACTAATCATCACGTCCCTTCTTAACCTAGCTTCCACTATTCTTTCCCATAACTTCATGCTGTGACTGATCAATTTAATTCCTCTGTAGTTACTACAGCTCTGCACATCACCCTTATTCTTAAAAATTGGTACCAAAACACTTTTTCTCCATTCCTCAGGCATCCTCTCATTTTCCAAGATTTCATTAAACAATCTGGTTAAAAACTCCACTGCCATTTCACCTAAACACTTCCATGCTTCCACAGGTATGTCATCTGGACCAACAGCCAAAATAGTTTACACTCTGCCAGAGCAGAACAAGCTGATGATGTACCAGTGTGAAGTGGAGTAAAAACAGTGTGTGTTACTGCAAGAGGGAGATACCAACCTATTAGGAGTTTCAGGGGGAGCAATGCTGAGGCGATGGATGAACCAACATCAGTGGAGGAAATGTGTTTGTATTAATGCAGAAGTATGCAAGGCAATCAGTACCTCTATAAGGAGAAAGAAGCGGCTCTAAATCTAGTTAAAGAATAAGATAAGTGGGTGCAATTAGGAGAAAAGTAAAAAAAAAAAATATATATATATATATATATGCTTAACAAAAAGCAGGTAAAAATATGAAGAGTAATGAAAAGGTTAGTGAACTGTTTAGCAGAAAGCAATTAAAGATGCTCATTGAGTAAGGGCAGGCCTAGAGAAGGAGCCTTCTAAGGTGTAAGGGGATGGGTATGCACATGGGAACATGAAGAAAGTCAGCCTGAGAATGAATTAAAGTAGTGAAAAAGCAGTAGACCAGGTGAATGCAGTGAATGAGTTATGCTGTGTAAAAAAATAAATGTGGGTATACACAGACTACTTAATTTTGTTTGTGTATAAAATAATAAAAATAAACGCACTTCGTGTAACACCAGGTTATTATAAAAATAAATAAAAGAATGCCGACTGTTTTTCTGTAACATCTCACAAAGAAACGAGGAAATAAAAGCAGCAAACATATGAAAGAAAACATGCACACGTTATAAACTTGTTTGCACCTTACCTTAATAAAACTGAAAAATTCCTCACATAATGATGCAACAATTTTTTAAATAAGTCACACCTAGATATCCATCCTTAAAACCCCTTGTATAACAAAAGAGAAATATGCACAAGTGCTGCAATGCAGGGTATCTTCAGCCTTCTTCTACTGAAGAGTGTTCAGCCACTTGGGTACAAAGCCTGTCTCTGTGTTTATCACCCATGTACCAGCATCATCTGGATTACAAAACTTTCAGGTTTTCCCACATATGCAATCCAGATATTTGGTAGGAGCAGGAAGTAACTGGAACTCTTCAAAATACCAGATATATGCCTGAACAACATTTCAAGACTTGCAATGTTATTATGATATGCTGTGATGACAGATCTGGAAACAATAACACAGACGTTCTGAATTACAACTTCCTAGCAGCTGTTAGATATTGATTCCAAGTCCCCACAGGATCACATACCACCATGACCACCTTCCAGGCCTCCCACACAACTGATATGAACATTATATATTTTACATGCATCATATCATTTCATATATCCAGATCTAGTATTAAAAAAAAAAAAAAAATCAGCATTCTCTGATTAGGTTGTCAGCACCCACTATATGAATATGGACAGCCTGGTACTCTTTTTCCTAGCATTTCTAACCTCTTCTTTATAAAGCAATTCCCCTTAAACTGTGATACTTTTGTCAGCTTCAGAACCGGGTTTACCATTACCCATTTCCCTCATTCAGCTTTTCAGTCTTGTTTTGCTACCAATATATCAAATATGGACTTTACTCCTTTTTGGGTCTCATTTTGTGGCTTTATAAATGGTTCTGCTGCCATCTGCAACAGCAAATTCGTGGCAGCAGAAAAAGACCAAATAACCTGCTTCCCACAATCCTGATGCTTTTTCCTTCACTGGGTCATGTTTAACACTGCTTGAATCCAAACAGCAGCACAGCTTGGATGTCAACACCCTAGAACTGATTTGGCTTCCAAGGTTACAAAATATCATAATTTAAAATTCTAGGTCAGAGATCCACTTAATGCTACTACTCAAGCAGACACTGTCTGTACAAGGACAGGAAGGAAAGGTACCAGCATAAAAAGAGATGGCGATAGGAGACTGACAACTAACCGAGGTAAAAAAGTACAGTTTTGTAAAATCTTACCATAACAGTAGATGTCCTTCTCTTCACTGTTGCAGTATTCTTTACAATAGAGATCCCCTGCCAAGGACAGCCCAATATCCAGCCAGTATACCAAAGCTGTTTGGTTATAAAGGGTACACCGTACATCACACACATGCTCCCTGTGCATGTCATAGGACATAAAGGTCACTTCTGGACGTACCAACCTCGGAATTGAAAAGCCCCAGTAAGAACGACACTCCAAGAATATAAGTAGGTAACAAACACATCCACCAGAAAAAAGAACCAGGGGAGGAGGGAGGAAGCAAGTACTGCAACAGTGAGGAAGAGGACATCTACTGTTGTGGTAAGATTTTACACAACTGTACTATGTACTTCATACCACGGTTGCAGTATTCTTTACAACAGGGACAGTGCAAAAGCTCAGAAAGAAGACTGGGAGGAGTAAGGGCCAGCAGAGCCCTCTAGGAAGCCAAGGAGAATGGTCCTGGTAAAACCAGCTCTGGGTCTACAAATCACATCCAACTTAAAGTGCTTAGTAAAGGTATGCAGAGAAGTGTAGACTGCTGCCTGAAGAATAGAATTAGTATCCAAACCCTTGAAAAAAGCACCAGAAGAAGCCACAGCCCTAGTGGAATAAGCCTTAAACAGAAGAAGAACGCTTTTTCCATAAAAAGAATAGCAAAAATAAATGGCTTTAGATATCTAAGAAGAAACGTTTGCTTGGAAACAGCCAAACAAAGACTTAGGATGAAAAGAAAAAGAGCTGTTCAGATTTACAAAAAGCTTTAGTCTTTATCCAAATATCAGAGTGGTCTACGTCTATCCAAGGTGTACAAAACCTTCTCACTAACAGACTGCAGGGACTGAGGGGGAAAATGAATAGACCAATTAAGAGAACTCATTAACCACCTTGGGTGAAAAGGAGGATTAGTACGAAGGGACACCCAGTCCTTATGAAAAACAGCTATAAGCTCAGACACCCTCCTGGCAGACGTAAGGGCAAAAGAACAGACTTCCAAGAACAATGCTGTAAGGAAGCTAAAGCAACAGGCTCAAAAGGTGCCGGAGTCAAGTTTTCTAAAACAAAATTAAGGCCCAATGTGAAGGACTCATTTAAGAAATGTTTCAGACTCAGATTTAGAGACTAAAGGGGGAGTCGAAAGCAAACATGCAGGGATAGCTGATAGGTGGGATAGCGGATAGGTGGGTCTTAACAGAGGAATATGCCATCCCAGCATCGATTAATTCAAATAAGAGAGAACCAAAGGAACATCCACAATAACTGGATCCAGGTTATGAGAAAGACAGCAAACGGAAAACCTGTTCCATCTGGATAAGTAAGATTTCCTAATAATGGACTTTCTGGCCTCCTGCAGGACCCAAAGCATATCTGTAGAAATAAGGCATCTGCCGGGGATCAAAACCCTATCACCCACAATGTCAATTGAAGAGTGAACTGGTGAGGATGAATGATGGATCCCTTGTCTTGTGTGAGTAGGTCCAGTCTGTGAGATAACTTGTGATGATTGCACTAGACAAGATGCAGAAGAGGGAAGTAATGCTGTCTGGGCCAAAAGGGAGCCACCAGCAAGATGTTGGGAGCTCCTGTTTTATCTTGAACAGGACTTTTGGAATGAGAATAAGGGGAGGGAAGGCATAAAGAAACACCCCCTTCCAAGAGAAAGAGAGGATGTCCACTGTCCAGGCCAGAAGGCATGGGACTCTGGCACAAAAAAAAGGAAGTCGTCTGTTCAGAGGGGAGGTAAAATACATCTACCTGAGGAGTACCTCACTGGTGGACAATGCCCAGAAATATATCCCTGTGAAGCATCCACTCATGGGATAGTGTTATGGACCTGCTCAGAGAATCTGCCACTATATTCTGATCTGATTAATAAAGGATCATCTGATACTGGATAGCCAGCTCTGAAACATGAAGGGCTAACCTGCATAGTAGCCAAGACCTTATCCCTCATTGCTTGTTGACATACCACATCCTTAGAACTGAAAAGCCCTAGTAGGAACAGCAGTCCGAGGATGGTACAGTCGGAAGTCACCTTTATGCCCTATGCCATGTATGTGGAGCATATCTGTGATATACGACATGCCCTTTACAACCAAAGGGTTTTTGTATACTGGCCAGACATTGGACTACCCTTGATAGGGGATTTCTATTATAAAGAATACTGCAATAGTGACATGGAAGGACATGTGCAGTGATTTAAAAGCTGTTAAATGCCCAGAGTTATTTACTAACAAAACAGTAGCCTTTTCCTTTGGGAACAGTGTGGAGTCTGCAAATAGAAAAACAGTATTTGGTGGTTACCTTGCATAAACAAAGATCCAGAAAGAAACTTGGTAGTTACAGACTGGGAAGTCTTATTTTTATCCCAGGGAACGTTATTGTAAGAGTTCTGCAGAGTGTGGTAGGGTACCTGAATGCAAACTATACAGCAGGTGGACAACAGCAAGGACTTTTGGATTCATCCAGCCTGTGGTCTCCACAGACAAATTTGATCTAGTTATGACTAGGTTGCTAAAACAAGTGTGGATGAGAAGAACATGGTGGATACAGAGTGAGACCTTCACCACCACATGACTTGGGCATGGATCCAAACTCTAGACATTGGCAGGAAAATTTTTGTCCAATAGGAAGATGATGGTGGCAGCAGCTGGAGGGAGGGGGGGGACTACTCCCTAATGAAAAGTCAACGGAATAATGAATACCACAAGTGGGACCTCTCATGTTCAGCATGTTTGTTGTAGATATGAATCGAGGACTAGAGGACATCAGTCTTATCAATCAGGACACCGAGTGGAGAGTAAGCAACAATGGGGGAGAAAACTTGCACTCTAACCTGAGTGTAGTCTGCAGTATGGACAATAGCAGCATTAAAAATTGCAAATATGCTGCTACTTAATGGATGTAATAAGTTAACTCGGGGGGGGGGGGAGCAGCCAAAAGCCTCGTTTTGACTGGGTAACAGTTTCTCTGATACCCACAGAAGGGCGAACTAACAATCTGAAGACTGAGTATGGTGAAATGTGAACGGGTGTGCATGTGGAAGGGAATGCTAGACTGCACAATGTGCACTCACTGAAACAACTACTAGGCACTAAAACTAATACAAAGTACAGAATGGCTTATTACACCATGGGACAGATTCCAAAAGAGGGACAGTTTGGTGTAAAGCCTATGTATAAATAGGTTAAACATGGGGGCCAGATTCCAAAAGACCTGCTCTTAGTACAAGTGGTCACTTACACTAAAAGAAAGTCTTTTGAAATTGGGCTCCATGTGTGAACTCTGTACAAGCGATATGTAGTTAGCAAAAATAATCAGTCCAGCATCAATGAACTTCAATAGAAGGAGGTTAAGGGCAAGGGGCTTGTCTCCTTACCCACCCCCCACAAAAAATGTTCTGGGTGAATCAGAGTAAACATTATAAATGGTACTGGTAATGTGTAGCACTGTACTGTGCTCGGAAATAGTTTGTAAAAGAACAGCTTACCAAAACACAGACAAGAAATTCTACCAGAATTACCCATCATGCAAGTGCAGAGAGTGTGTGTGTGTGTGTGTGTGTGTGTGTGTGTGTGTGTGTGTGTGTGTGTGTGTGTGTGTGTGTGTGTGTGAGAGAGAGAGTGAAATAAAAAAAAGGCAAAAGTTAAATAAAACTTGTACATATACAGACTACAGTGTTCTTAAATTGGACTTCAAAAATTCCTGAAAATATATTCACAGGAAGCTAGGCATCCCCCCTCAAAAAAGGTAGTTAAGTATAGTGTGCGAGAACAACTTAAAATATCACAAAAGTACAGTTGTAGGCTACAGAATTTTACACATTTTTGAAGTGTTTACTACAGGAAGTAAGGGCAAACAGAACAAAAAAAAAGGTAGAAACCCCATTTATTTTTGTACAGTCCTTCAGCTATGCCACCAGCTTGTGCGAGTTACAGAATCCCTACCTTATAAATAACTGCATGTCTGTCTTACCCTAACCCAACCATAACTATGACTTTGTGAGCTAGAGTTAGGGCTATTGATACAAGTGAAACAAAACTTACATCTTCATTCACATTGCTTTGCGGAGATCAACTCAAACCACAGAATGCAAACAACCAAAACTCCTGACATAAATTTTCATAGCTAGGGGCTGAAGCTACTCATTAAAAAGTTTCATGAAATAGTCATAAGTGTTACCTCTAACCACCTTCTTAACACTAACCAACTCTCAGAATCCTCTATAACCCTTTGACTTTGAGCCCTACAATTAAGCTAGATGTTAAGGTATACATCCAGATTAAACTTCTCTCCTCAATTACAATGCATTTCTACACCCAATTCAGTACTAAAACTGAAAGTAAACCATCATGCTTAACACAGTGCAAGCCATTAAGGATGTAGCTGGCTATTGCTGGAGTTATATTTGGGTAACGGTCATGTGGTTATGGACTAAGGTCAGTGCTTCAGTTAAGGTTAGGTCCATACCTCTTAAATGTACCTCATTAAGACTCAGAATAAGTAATGCTGCTCAAAAAGATTCCATGTTCCATGCTGTTTTATTCTGAAAGGGTCTGTCACACATTCATTGTGAAGATATTTTTAACAGATATCCTTGGTAAATATATCAACATCTTTTTTTTTTTTTTTTTTTTTTTTTAAAAAAAAAAAAAAAACCTTTCACAAGCCAGTAATCCTCCTAGTTGAAGCTGATGGTGTTTCCTCATTATGAAATGTAATGTTCCATATTTTAGAGACGAAGGTTGAGAGCCAAGGTTAGAACCACAGTATGGCAGAAGATGGCAGCAGTGTATGCATGCATGTGTGTGTGTTGGGATGGTGATTACACTACTATACAACATCCAAGATTCATTACAGCAAGCTACCTTGCTTTAGTAAGACAGTATTTATTGGTACGGTATGCAATGAATAAAAGGACTGCCATTGTTTATTATGCCATATTGTTTCCTCCTTCCGGATATTGGAAAATGAAATAAGTGCTCTTACATTCTGCATGCTGAAACTTAAATGACCACTCACAAGAATAAGAATAGGTGCTCTACCAAAGTATAGCTTCAGTGTTATTGGCTCTGTTTCTGAGCATGTGATTAGCCATGTCACAGAGAGGTGTAGCCTACAAGTCTATGTAAAGCAACCTGGCTTAGAAAAAGAGATGAGAGGGATGAGCATCCCAGATTCTGTGACAAGACACTGATGCCTCTCCCCAAATTAAAAAAAAAAAGTTAAGTATGTATTATTGTCAGTGCTGGTTCATGGTCTTCAGAGTCTATGGAGCTTGTACAGTGAGAAAAGGCGGGTAGTAACAACAGAAGTGGGGTTTGGAGTTTGCAGTAAGCTAGGTGAATTATACATGACTGTGGTGAAACAAGCTACAGACTGGAGAATGTTTATTAGATCTACTAGGGATCTGAGAAATGTGTCACAGGTCAGTGGTATGGTAAGTGGCAGTGACCTTCTGGGGAAAGTATAGTTGTATAAATAAACTTACTATAACAGTAGATGTTTGAATAAGCATTGCTGCAGTAGCTTTAGATATATGGGTTATATCCTGCACAGAATATAGCAGCAGGCCAGTTTATAGAGCTAAAGGGCATCTTCCAAGTGCCCAGACACTTGGCAGTTCAAATAGAGCTGAAGAAAATCAACAGTTTTGGGTGCCAAACCCTTTAGAGCTTTTATACCATCTGAAACAGGGAGTCTCGAGCCCAGAAAGAGATCAATGCCATCTGAAACAGGGAGTCTCGAGCCCAGAAAGAGATCAATGCTAGGCAATTAAAAATCAAAGTCCTCACCTTGGTATCAAAAATTATACAAGAAACAAGGTGGGTGGATAAAGGGAGCAGCTACTGCAGCAGTGATCATTCGGCCATCTACTGTTACGGTAAGTTTATTTCTGCAGCTGTATTGTATCCATGACTTGATCACTGCCACAGTAGCCTATGCTATTATAATAGTAGACAAACTATGGTTATAAGGTTTGGGAAAAGGAAGAATGAGGGCCCAGAAGCTTCTGTACAATCATCCTAGCCAAGCTGGATCTAGACCTGGAAAAGCAGCATAGTTTGTAATGTTTTGTAAAAGAACGCACAGAGGAACAAGATGCTGCTGCTTCCAGAATGCTTCTACAGTCCAACTCTTTCAAAACAGCCACTGAAGAAGTCAAAGCCTTAGTAGAGAGTGTGCTTTGACCCCTGCCTGAAATTGATTTATTATGGCGGGAAAAAAATAAAAGGAAATGGCATGCGACAGCCATAAGAAATTGTTAGTTTTGACACAAGATGTCCTTATTTCTTACCTTCATAAGAAGCAGATAACTGACAAGTATTTCTGAAAGTTTTAGTTCTGCTAACAACAGCGTTGTCTGTGGACATTTCAAGTAAGAAGAATCCATTCTCCCTCATTTTTGATTATGGAATGAAGGCAGGGAAATGGACAGTTTGGCTCAAAGGAAACTTGGATACCAAGTTAGGCATAAATGAAGGATTTGTTTTCAAGTAAACCAATCCTTTAGAAAAATTAGATAAGGTTGACATACGATAGACTGCAATCCAAACACTCCTCACGCAGAAGTCAGAGCAATCAGTAACAGTATCTTCCACAAGAACCTCAAATCATCAGCCTGACCAGCTGTTACAAGTGGAGCAAAAGATAAATTTGCATTGAAAATATGATAATCCCAAAAAGGAAATAATGTGTAACCTTCAAAAACAGCTAAAATGAGAGTGCATTGAAAAAGAAGGATCTATGTCCAGACATGCTGAAAAGGCCTAAAGATGTAACTTGATAGAGGAATAAGAAAGGCCAGAGGAGAAACGGTCAAAATATTTTAGAATCAGAGAAGCGCTAGCCTTAAAAGGATTATGGTTCTAAATGTGGCACCAGCTAGAAAAATCTTTGCACGAGCTAATATTTGATTTTCAAGAAACAGGATTTCTTTGCCTCTTGGAATACTGGTTGCACATCTTCAGAAAAAAGGTGCCTAAGAGGTATAAACATTCTTTCATCCAGGCAGCCTGCAGAAGATGTTTCAAGATGGAGAGCACCAAACAACCCCTGCCTTGCTTGAGTAAATAAGAAGCTTCTGGCAATTGCCTATGGCCATTTCTAAAAGAAAGGAGAACCACTGGTGCCTGCCTCAGAAGGGAGTCATCACAAAGGCCTTAAGAGAAAACTCTTGAATCTTTAGAATGAGTCTGAATATCCTTGGAAAGACATACCTTCACATTTGCATCAAAGAAAATGAGAATTAATCTGTTTTCCAGGGTACTCACAGGGAGTCCAGGAGCAAAAATTTGCTAGTTATGTTTTGTGGAAAGAGGTGAACCAGTCTAATTAATGGGTTCATCACAGCTGGATCAAATCCTCCAAGACACCGGATTGGTGAGGGTCTGTCCTCGTCTGGCTCAATGTGTCTGGTACAGAGTCTTTGCTCTGACTAAAAATAAAAAGCCTGTAAAATGAGATTATGCAGAAATGCTACATCCTGGCTGCCACGGCTAATCTGCATGTAGGGTAAGATCTAGACCCTCCCCCAACTGTTTAGGTACCATACCACTTGTAGAGGTCCAGGGGACCACAGATAGCAATAGAGAGAGAGAGAGAGAGAGAGAGAGAGAGATATAGTATATATATATATATATATATATATATATATATATATATATATATATATATATATATATGTATGTGTGTGTGTGTGTGTATGTATGTAGAGAGAGAGAAGTGCATTTATTATTGCCAAAATTTCTTAGATGTTCAAGTGTTTTGATCTGTCTTTTTGTTCCCAAAACCTGCAGTTATACAATCAAAGACCCAACCTCCCCCAAGCAAAGCCAGAGGCATCTGTTACAGACCACAGTGGAGCTGGAAAGTTAAATGGGAGACCCGGATTCAGTTCTATTTTAACAAATCCCAAAAGTAGAATTTGAAAGTTTTTTGGAGGAGAGGGCAGTTGATGATGGGACCATACAGATTTTAGGGACCACTGAATAGTTTTTTTTACAAATAATTTTGTTAGATTATGCTCAACAAGATATTAAGGTTGAAAGTAACTTTGCTACAAATATGCAACATAAATAAGGAATAAGATAGAGCTTGCTTAAATGTAGAAACAGAGTTTAGTAATATGTGATTAGCATCCGTACTAAATGACTGTGGCTTAAAAAAATAAGGAACTTGCTTATGAGTGTATTACACACACATCAAGAAAGCTGACTTCTTACAGACATGACAAGAATGTAATTTGCTTTCTTTAAAGAACTGACAACAGGACATGTTTTTCTAAATTTAAAAATATGCTTTTCTAATCCACAAGGCATTTCCTTGAAGACAGTTTACTTATCAGCATGTGCACAAGAACAGATGTGTCAGCATTTGTGTCATCAAGGCAGTATATTTCTAAAACCAAGAAGGTGTGTGTTTAACTAAAAATATATATAAAGTCTGTATTAAATCCAGTTGTTAGGAGTACTGGTAGGGACACATTTTGTCCTGAGGTAAATGTTATATCTCCAACATCATCTGTGCTATATAAGAAGTAAAGTAGAACATTTTCTGAAGCTGTAACAGAAGTATGTGTGGTTTATTATAAAAAGTTATTGGTTACTGCTCTTAAAGACAGGTGCTGCAAAGTATTTTCTCTCATCAGTGTATATTCTGCAAGTTTCTGTATGCAACAGACTGTGAATGCAACTATAACTAGACTTTAATTTCAGCAGAATCCAGCCAGTAAGACTGAGTGTCTTAAGAAGACTTCAAATTCATCACAGTAAGAATCAGAGTAACAGCACAATACCTTTTACAATAAATTTTTTAATGGCGAGCCAGCCAGGAGTCAAACCTACAGTGCTTTAGCACCTTAAAATTTAATTTTTCAATGGCAAGCCTACCTGCATTTGAACCTAATACCTGCATTCGAACACAGAAACAGTGATGGTAAGCCCTGCAGAGGGTCACTTCAGTCAAATTGCGGTAACTAACATTTGTACGTATGTGTATATCCTAAACAGAAGTATTCCAGATTATGCAGCTTGTAGTAGTAAAGTTTTTTTTAGACGTATACATCCAGAGTGAGACTTGAGTTCAAGTCGCAGTGTCATAAATTCTCCAAGAAAAGGTGGACATCTACTTACGCAGCAGTCCGCTGCCTGTTGTGCTTCACCAGCTTCTCAAGTGACTTTGAAAAATTTCCAACCATCAACAGCAACAGCCTGATCACCTGTTTTCTTGCTAACTGGTAAGACTTTTTTGTGTCACATTTTTAGTGTGGATGCTATTAGACCGTTTGCATGTTATTAGACATTTTGGATGTTATTAGACAATATGGATATTTACAGACATAATTCAAGCAAATGTAAACCAAGCTTTAGTAAATTGCAATGTTGGTATACACAGCACATTAGTAAATGTAAAACCTTAGTAGGGCAAGCTGATAGTAAGGCATTATGCAAATGTAGTACAATATTTGACTGGTATCTCAAAGAAAACCATGTGGGGTATGACAAATGTTTATTGTGCGATTCAGATGTTAAACAGTTATGTCCTGTCACCACATGTAAAAAGTTAATCTCAGAGTTACAACAGGAGTCAAATCAGTTACTGACAGGACTTCTAGTACATTTTGTTACAAAAGAATGTAATAAACTTCTAAGAGACAGACACAATGAGTTCAGGAAGTTTAGACAAGTTATACAAACATTTTTTCAAAAGTGCATAGGAGTTTCAAATTCAGCAGAACAAGTTCATGTGACATATCAGGCAGACCATGAGGAGACTCTTCAACAGCAGTTACAAGATGAAGAAAATAGATTAGCTGAAATGACAGAGATAGACTTCCTACATACATTGGGAAAGAGCAGGAAACTACAGCTAATCTGTACAAAAGAGATATATTTTATAATATGTTTGTGTATTGAAAATGGTTAAGCATACATGGTAGGATGGTAAAATACAAATCATTCTCAAATGTTTAAAACTTCCATTCAATTAAAGCAAGATATTGATCAGTACTGCAGTAGAGTAGAGCATATGACTGCCATTCTCATAGTATAGTCAAAAGGTAAACAAAACGGTTCTAGTGTATAAAAAATAAATAAAAATAGTTAATAAAAGTAAAGATTTAAAGTCACAACACTGACATACTTATATAAAGATTTAAAGTCACAAGACTGACATGCATGTATTTTCTTTTTATACAATGCACAAGAATAACAGGCAGACAACAGCAAATATAAATAATGAAAATATAAACATGTCTTAGTTAAGCTAATATCTATTTATTTTTTTACACTTTTTTATAATTGTATAGTAACACCACACCAGTTAAAGTTCTGAATTTTAAAAAGAAATAAAATCATGGATGGAATTAGTCAAACAGTCTTTGTAAAATGAATGAAAGAGCAGTTAAATAAATAAAAAATACTGAAATCAAAAGTTAAAAAATATGTAAGCTAATTGTAAAATAATGTTTAGTTTCCATAGTTATACAAATCACAAAATAATACTGTTTTCTAACTGCATTGTATTAACAGATGATTAAAGGAAAAATGCTAAAAGGGTTATCTAAAATATGAGCTCAGACCTTCCTAGACTGGATGAATAGTTACAGGAAATGTTGAGCAGATAAGATAAGAAACAAGACTGCCAGACAAGTAGCTTGAGTTTTTCTAAAAAACTATTGTTATTAAAACATAATTGTTAAAATGTTCACATGCAACACTATTTGGTAATAATAATAAAATATCACAATTATGCATATATGTCACTGATAAAAATAAAAAACCTTCGTTACATCAAGTATAGCCAACAGATGGGGTTATATATTTTGTAAATACTCTGGGCGCAGTAGATAAGCCAAAGGGCAATGCTGAGAATTGATAATGCTCTGATCCTGCAAGAAATCTGAGGTGTCTTCTGCAGTTTGGTCGAATAGGGACATGCAGGTATGCCTCCTTGAGATCTAGAGTCACCAGCCAAGACTCCTTGCCCAACATGGGAAGAAGTTGCTGTAGGGTCAGCATCTTGAATTTTGGCACAATGAGGTAAGTATTCAGTGCGGACAGGTCGAGAATAGGCCTCCATTGATTTTCTTTTCTTGGTACAAGGAATAGTCTGGAGTAAAATCCTTGGCCTTGCTCTGAAAGTGGTACCTTTTCTATAGCTTTCATTTGAAGCAAGTTGTTGATCTGCTTTAAAGCCTCTGCCCTCTGATTTGGTGGTAGGTTTGGCATTCCGTTTCTTTTTGGCAAAGTGTGGAAATGGAACCTGTATCCTTTGTCTATTATTTGCAGTGTCCATGTGTCCCTTGTAATATAATGCCAATTTTCCGAGAATAAAGCAAGCTTTCCACCCAAGGGTGCTTCCAGTTGAGCCCTGGTGGGCGGAATCAGAGTAAAGTCATTGAGCCTGTCCTGGTGTAGTAGTAGTTGTTGCTGCTGTTGCACTACCTCTCTGGTTGGCAGGCTGCCACTGGCGGCCTCTGTAAGAGCCCCTAGATTGGCCTCTGCCTCTGGGGCATCTGTTCCTGCCTCTTTGGGCTCTGTCCGAGTCTGGAAAGGACCAATTCTTAGTAGGCCAGTTTCTGCTGAATCTCGGTGGTTGTACTTGTAGGAAATCCTTAACTGTTTGCACAGATTTTGCCTTTTCTTCATACTTTAAGACCTCCTGAGCAGAGGAGCCAAATAAATTTTGTTTCTCCATTGGAGCATCCAGGAGTTTAGCTTTAACATGGTCTGGCAAAGATTGTTCCTTCAGCCAGGCATGCCTACGAATAACTGCCCCAGTCATAGCTGACCTAAATGAAGCCTCCAATGCATAATAACCACATTTTAAGAAATTATTACTAACCTGCTGTGAGTTGTGTACCAAATCCTGAAGGGATTTACGGTCAAGGGGCTCAGGAGAAGAAAGCTTCTTGTTCAGTTCATCTAACAAATACTCTTGGTACTGTATCATATGAAACTGACAATTTAGTGCCCTGACGGAAAGAGTTGCAGAAGTATATACCTTCTTTCCCCATCTCTCTAAAGCTCTAGACTCTCTTTCAGAAGGTAGAGGATTTTTGGCAGTGGCAGCCGCAACCCCTATAGGGCCCAGAGTAATAGTTTCTGGGTCTGCAGAATGGGCTTTATACAGATGAAAATGAGAATCCGGGACCCTGTAGTATCTATCAGGTTTGGCAGGGGCCGGGGGGAGAGTATCAGGGGATGTACTTACATCATTGTACACATCATCAATTACATTCAAAACAGGAGGTATAGCTAAGGGCCTATGCTGAGGCAAATGTAAAAAGGTCCTTAACCTTTTTCTAGAATCAGAAAAATCCTGACCTTGCCATTGAAAATGCTCTCTCATGGAGTGTAAAGTCTCACCAAAGGAAAACTCTTCAGGAGGGGAGGCCGAAGGGATAGATTCTTCTGCTTCAGAATCCTCATAGGGTGAATAAGCCTCCTCCTGGTGGTCTGACAACTCAGAACCATCCGAGGACTCATCTGAAGAGTGTGGGTCAGAAGGCTCAGTCCTGGGCCTTTTGTCTGGTGGAGGGTGAGAGGCCCTGTCCGGGTGAGGTTGTGAACCTCTAATTAAAGAAATAAGGTCCTCTGCAAGGCTGAGGATCTGAGAACTAGAGGTAGGCCTCTGGGATGTAGTCTTGGGAGGCAAAGCTTTAGAAAGTTTAGCAGCTTTAGCCCTAGAAAAGGCCTTAATGGACATGGAAGCAGGGAGCCTAGCTGCCCCACGTGCAGGAGTAGATATGTCCAAAGGTATGGTGTCGGACATATCCTGGGCACTGGTTTCGGTAGGTAGCTCGGTAGCCGACTCAGCCGGGGCCTCCCGGGCCACGGTGGTCAGTTGAGTGGATTCGGATGAAGGAATCTCCGAGGACTCTGTTTTGGCCAAAACCGAGACACTCGCGGTAGGCCTTACCGTGGTTTCTGCCGAAACCGCGGGCCGCGAGTGTCAGTCCTTGTCCTTTCGTTTTTTCACCAAATGTGATGTCGGAGTCTCCAACGGCATTTTATATGCAAAACTAGCCCCAAAAAATTCCTCTGCAAACTCCGACCGACGTCTAAGAGTTCGTCGGTTGAAGGAAGCACAGGCTGAACAGGACGATACGTCGTGGTCTGGGCCTAAGCAAGGAAGGCAGTAGGAATGGAAATCCTTATGAGGTATTTGTTTCCCACAAGTTAAACAATTATTTACTTTATCTGACAGTGGCTGAGGCAAGAAAGAGTCCCCAACGGGGTACTTAGCTTTTTCAAAGTTTTCGGTAGCTGAAATCACTGGATCTGACCGACCGGCACTTGCGAACCGCTTCTGCTTCAGGCACCGCGTGGCAAGAAAGACTGAGGAAAATGGCGTCGGCTGATGCTTTTATACCCCAGATGCTCTGACGTCGGGGAGTGTGCGACATCAGCCGAGGCCAGACCCAGACTTTGGAATCCGGCCGACCAAGAGGCTGCCTGAGGCAGGACAACCCATATGTTATGACTGCAGATGCATCCTTGAAGGACATCTATTGTTATTAAAACATAATTCTTAAAATGTTCACATGCAACACTATTTGGTAATAATAATAAAATATCACAATTATGCATATATGTCACTGATAAAAATAAAAAACCTTCGTTACATCAAGTATAGCGAACAGATGGGTTATAGTATACATACAGTTCAAATCAATTATACAGGAAGGTACAAATAACTACTATTGGAAATAGACAGCAAAGGCAACAGAAAAAAATTACATACATTATAAAGCAAATAAACAATACTGCAGTACTACAGGGGGAGGGGTACTTTATCAGTTTTACACCGACTGTGTGAGCAGTATGTGTTGCAAAAGGGTCTGAAATAAAGCTACAGGAAGAAATAATATACAATTCCTTCTTGACAATACTCTTTCAGGGGGGAGGAAAAAACAGGTATTAGTGCATTAGAAATATTGGTAAACAGATTAGTGCATTAGAAATATTGGTAAACAGATTAAACCTGACAGGATAATATATTTTACAAGTTGCTAATAGCTATCATTCTAGTTTTTATTGTATTGTTTAATATTAAATTGTATTTACAACCTGTTAAACTGTAAAGCTATACAAGAGAGAGTAAAGATATCTAAAAATTGAGCAAGAATGGTCACTATTTTTAATATGTTTTTGGCAAGACAATGTTGGTATGCAAAAAGCATAGTTGCCTCTGGTGGCAATTCCACTAGATACTTCAAAAAAGACATAAGAATTTTCCAAGATTTTGCTTCATGTTAATGTTACTAAATTTGTAAGATTGGACTAAATGTAGTTTACAGTCTCTTTATGTAAAGAGTTCAGTACAAATGAAATTAATGTCTAGTAGTAATTTGTCCAAGTTGTAATATTATCACTGGTTATACATTAGAGTCTTATTACTGTTTTTTGGACCATCATTTTATCAGTAAAATAGTATTGGATACCCCAGTTAAAGGAAAATTATATTAAAATATTGTATTCATACATCTAATAGACTATTATGTACACATCATTCTTTAGTATATACATCATTTTTTTTAAATCCTCAAGTATTAAATATACTGAAATAATTGCATTCAGCTATTTATTTTCTAAGCCCAGTTCAGTACTTTATGCTCACTTCACTGTCAACCAATATGTTAATGGGCAGTTCAGACACATGACCACAATGTTATGGATAAAATGACATTGAAACTGTATATTTTCAGCAGCGTATAAATGCTTGGAGTAGCACATAGACTAATATATATAAGAGGCAAAAACTATCTCTAATCTTTTGATATAAAATAATCAATAAAAGTAAATATTTAATTCAACAGGTGCAAAGAGTTAATAAAAGAGTACTAAGTCATAAATTAAATTCTGGGATTGCAAAAGAATAAATTAATCAAGTTAAAAAATAAAACTAAAGCAGACAGCTCATAACTGAAAATGTTTTCACAGAATGGTCTGTAAAAGAAAAAGTTGTTAAATACATTCAGTTTTAGTAGTAATACTTGATATAATTGTATTAACTATGCAAAATTGCATTTTGACTTGTATGAAAAAAAGACTAAAGATTTTGTTTCTTAATGCGTTTTCTATAAAAAATAAAAAGAGGGAATTGTTAGATTATGCTCAACAAAATATTAAGGTTTTAAGGTTGAAAGTAACTTTGCTACAAATATGCAACATAAATAAGGAATAAGATAAAGCTTGCTTAAATGCAGAAACAGAGTTTAGTAATATGAGATTAGCATCCATACTAAATGACTGTGGCTTAAAAAAAAAATAAGGAACTTGCTTATGAGTGTATTACACACACATCAAGAAAGCTGACTTCTTACAGACATGACAAGAATGTAATTTGCTTTCTTTAAAGAACTGACAACAGGACACGTTTTCCCAAGAAAGTTTAAAAATATGCTTTTCTAATCCACAAGGCATTTCCTTGAAGACAGTTTACTTATCAGAATTTGCACAAGAACAGATGCGTCAGCATTTGCGTCATCAAGACAGTATCTTTCTAAAACCAAGAGGGTGTGTGTTTAACTAAAAATATATATAAAGTCTGTATTAAATCCAGTTATGTTGGGGGTACTGGTAGGGACACATTTTGTCCTGAGGTAAATGTTACATCTCTCACATCATCTGTACTGTATGAGAAGTAAAGTAGAACATTTTCTGAAGCTGTAACAAAAGTATGTGTGGTTTATTATAAAACGTTATTGGTTACTGCTCTTAAAGACAGGTGCTGCAAAGTATATTCTCTCATCAGTGTATATTCTGCAAGTTTCTGTATGCAACAGACTGTGAATGCAACTATAACCAGACTGATTTCAGCAGAATCCAATCAGCAAGCCTGAGTGTCTTAAGAAGACTTCAAATCCATCACAGTAAGAATCAGAACAACAGCACAGTACCTTATAAAATACATTTTTCAAATGTATTTATCATCTGGCTAGAAGAAGCATGGCAAGTCCTGGTCTGAGTGTAAAGATTCAGGAATAGATCTGTTAATACATCTACTTTAGCCAGTGAAGAAAAGCTACTTTAATGGATGTATCCAGGAGATGTTGCTAGAATAAGCAAATGAGCATTGCATCCCAGCAGAGTGCAGCTGTGGCGAGACTAACACTAGTAGTAGTCAGGCCATTCAGGTGACTCACTTTTTTTCATCATTCTTGACAAACTAGTTCTTTATTTCAAGTACAGCTTGATTTGCTTCTAACTTCAGAATATCTGCCTAAATACTTTATTCATAAATCATCAGGTTCTACTTATTAGTTCCCTGGTCAAGGGTTTGGCAGTACCCTTGTCTACAGACACCTTCAGTTGACATTTTTTCCTGTAAAAGTGCCACTGAAATTTCATCAGTACCTAGTTGCACACATGACAAATAGTTTGCAGTGACCAGCACTACCTCACAGTTGCAAATTGGATACTCCTGAAATTACTTTATATTCTCACACCAATTGTGTAAATCAATAACAAAGGGTCTGTTGGCATGGATATGAACTTCCTCACTATCTCTGTTACAAGCTTGGTGGATATGGTCATCCTGAGGCAATGTACAAATTGCTTCATGTTTACAGACTACCAGTTAATTCTTATACAAACGGATATGGTATGAGAGATGTACTTACACAATGTCACTGGAGGCAAAGGTCTCAAGTAAAAGCACTCCTAATGTCAATAAGGTTGTCATTAGTACACACGCTGCACCCATCACACACAATTCAAAGAAGAGATATAGACACACATATCCTGAGGCACTTAAATGTAACCTTTCTAAACCTCAAAGACTTCCTAGATGAAGTACACATAGCAAATACCCTCAGCAACCCCAAACGCAATTTATTTATTTATTTTTTAAATAAAAAGAACACCCACATCAACACATACAGCCACATCTCATGGAGCCTCTACTTCTAAGCCTATAATGCAAGCCACCACAGAAACCAACATTCTAGTCATTGGATGCTCTATTTTGAGACACACTGGTGTCCCTCTCACCAGGCTGAGTAAGGAGAAAGTCACAGTCAGTTGCTTATTATGGGACAGGATCCACCACATTATACATGCACTCAGGTCAATGGACCACAAGTATCAGTATGACTCGGTCATAGTTCATGTGGGTGTAAATGACCTGAGAAGTACCTCCCTAGACTACATGAAGAGAGACATCATGGAGCTCTCGGAATGCGCATCTCAGGCTGGTATGAGCCCAGCATTGAGCAGCATTATACCTCCTTCAAACATAATGTCACATCATGAACAAAACAGGACTAGACTTTAATAACTGGCTTACTTTCCAGTATCATTCTAAGGGGGTGCAATATTTGTCAGCATGGAAGGAGATGGTCAGCAGACCATGCTGATTTGCCAAGGGTGGTCTACACCTCTCCCCTCTAGGCTTTTGAATATTAGCTAAACATTGTCCTTCCCCACAGTGCCATTTTTAAGCAATGCCACACTGAAAGTACTTGCAACATAGCAAATCAAAACCAAGAAAATCTAAAGGTGTTACTTCTCAATGATAGGAGTCCATACAAAAAATTCTACTCCCTAGTAGCTGTTTAAACCCTAGAGAATGCGTATGTCTGTGTGGTCACTGAGACATGGTTTAAAGCTGCGGAGAGCACACAAACAGTGCAATGTTATAATGCCTTCCACACATTTAGACCAGCTACTATACAGACTGGTACTAAAGGTGAAGGTGCCTCATTTTACACAAAAAATAAATATACCTCATGGCTGGTCAAACAGGAAAATGTACTTGAGCTTCTCCATGTTCAAATTACCATAGACAAAATCCAAAACCACTTCCTTACAAGCTACCAAGTCCCCTTCCAGGAAACTCATACCATGCATTTAAAATTGGAAACACTCACCATCCAACCCAATACCATATTCATAGGAGACTTTGTCGTTGTGTCTTTCGGCTTTTCCCGGTTAGGGGTTGCCACAGTGGAACTCCAGTCCGCTAATGATTGGCAGTAGATTTTTACGTGCTGAGTTTCCAGCTCTGACGCACAGCCTTCAACGAAGGTACGCCCATTCATGCACGTCTCCACACAGAAGATGCTTTAGCTGAGAATCGAACAGGACAACATCTTACTGTGAGGCGACCGCTACTGCAGCACCACCACTGCAGTAATTATTCATAGGCGACTTTAATGACCCATTATTAACTGGGAATCATATATGACACCAAATGTACAGGCACAGAGATTCCTGGATTTTGTAAAGAAACTCCCGGGACCAGACTGCCAACACACCAACAAGGGATGCAACTATACTAGATCTGGTCCTCACAAATACAATAAAGTTCTGCACACCTTCCAGTGTAATGTTTTACCTGGTAAGGTCAGTCCACAAAAAATGGTCTCCTTTGAATTAAAAATAAAACCTGGACCCCTAAAAAAATTAAAATATTCAAGAACATCTCTAAGGCTAACTTCCTACTATTAAGTGATAACCTAGCAAAATCTCAAGCCCCCATAAATCCTGGGAATACTGCTGTCTATGCGGACATGTTCATAGAAACCCTATACAAGCATGTTAATAGCTGAATAGAGGCAGATGTACTCACTAGGAAGAACTATAGAACTTACTCAAAAAACAAGCCACCCAGGTGGAATCAGAAAATCAATAGGCTGTATATCAGAAGGAAGAAAATCATGGCAAAAATTAGGAGGTGCAGCACCTAGAAGGATACACGCACTCTCAAACAAAACAACTCAGTATAAATAGTCTACCAAAGCCAAATTTGAGGTAAATTTGGCCTCCCAGGCCAAGGACAACTATAAATCATTTTTATCTATGCCCCAAACCTCAAAAGCAATACACAATTGTGTGAAGAGCTCATTGTAAAATGGAGCCACCTATACTGAGCAAGGATATATAGAAAACCTACTGTCTTGACAAATTGATCTCCAACTTTACCCTTTTCTCCCAATCAACCTTCCCTCAGAAAATACCATCAAATACAACTCCCCCTGCTATCACTCTGGAAAAGGTCCTTAATGCTCCAAGGCCAATAACACTCTGCATCAATGGGCCAGGTAACATCCCAGGATGTCTTCTAAATAACAGGAAACGCAATCTATCAGACCTTCTGGAACTGCTATTTAACTGTAGCCTCCAAACAGGCTTTACACCTCATGAATGGAGAACAGTAACAGCCATCTCTCTGCACAATGGTGAGCCATCTACAGACCCTGGAAACTACAGACCTACAAGTCTCATTAGTCTCCTATACAAAGCCATGGAAAGAGTCATCATGTAAATGATAATGACATAAGAAACCTACAGACACTGGACCCAACCCAGTTTGGCTTAAAGGGCAGGTAATGCCTGCTTTACCTGGTGGACTTCTTTGAGAAGGTCACCAAAGCAAGGGATGAGGACAGTATGGTTTACACTGCTTACCTTGACTTCTCCAATGTATTTGACACAATACCCCACTTGGGCATTGTTGGCAAACTTAAGAGAAGGTTAGGTACAAACCCTTATGTAACCTGAAGGATAGCCTGTCGGCTCACAGAAAGGACTCAGGAAGTTAGAAATGGGGAGTCCACCTCTACAGAGAGGCCAGTCACAAGCGGAGTCCCTCAGAGATCGGCCCTGGGACCGCTCCTTTTTGGCACTTACTTCTCTGAAGTCAAGGCCAATGTCAATGGCCTTTGGCTGAATAAATTTACAAAGGATTGCAAATTAGGAGTGGTCATTGAATCGTCCACTGACACAAATGTTCTCCAGGAAGAGCTGACAGACAAACATCGTGCCAGAGCCATGGACAAAACTAAATGCCAAGAAATGCATAAAGTATCTTTCAGGATGTCATTCACCCATGGTAATTATATTGACAACATACCCTAAGAGCTGACCCAGTACTCAGATACTTGGGGGGGCACACAGACAGTAATCTAGCCTTTGACCACCATGTGTCTACAGCAGTAAGGAAATCCTTCTATGCTGTGCAACTTATAAACAAAAGTATGGCATCTAGGTCTAAGGAAGTCATTGCTCCACTACATTTGGCATTCCTCAGAATTAATGAGTACAATGCCCCCTTTCCTGTGTACTTAACCAGGCATATCCAACAACTGGAATGTCCACAGAGTTTTCTCACTAAAAGAATAGAGGGTATAAGTAATGTGTCATATCCAGACCACCTCAGGGCCCTATCCCTGTATTCAATCTCTTGACAGGGTGTTGAAGAGAGATATATGCCTGGCATGCAAGGCATTGTCAGACCCTACTCTGACGGACCTCCTGCATATCCGTAAAACAAACGGGACCAAAATTACTGATTCTACAGACTTAAACCTTGCCTGTGATATAAACAGGACCTGCATGAGATACACTTTTCCTTGCCAGAAACAACCCCTTGTCTGGAACAGGCTCCCCATCCATGTGAGGCAGAGTTCCTCCCTAACCCAATTGAAGTGCAACATGGACAGTTGGATGGGGAACAGGAAATTCATCCCTGCTTTGGCACCTATGTCTCTAATGAACACAGCCAGCCTGTAAATGGTTCACCTCACAAGACCCTGCTTTCACTAATCAAGGGTACCAGAACTTGTCAGAGATTTGGGCTGCATGGCTCTGCTTAAAAGGCTCCTTGTGGTCGTTAGCCTAGTAAACCTATATGAAACTACGAACCTATACCATTCTGTGTTATGGTACAAGATCATTTTTGGATGTTTTCCTGGAAACCCATACTGAGATGGAAATCTCTTACCCAAGTGAGAGATTCCTGACACTTTGGAACAGAAGTAAATACCTTGCAGTCTTTGATAGGCTATCACTGGAGCTACATACTTTGTAAATGCCCCTGGGGTGGAAGATAATCCAAAGGGGAATGCAGCAAACTGAAAATGCAATCCACAAAAAAAAAAGAAACAATTTGATAACTGTGGCTATAACACTGTGATGATCAACATCTTTTAAATCTAAGGTTACCAAAATAACTGAGAAAGGAAATAACAGGTAGTGAATGGACACACTTTTAAAACCTGGAACTTCACAAACTGGTAGATAAAAGAAAGATGCAGGACTGTTCTCTATTAAATTTCTCTCTTTGATAACAGAAACATCTTACAATAAAAACCTGGTCTTGCAAAAGGGACAGAGAAAGGGAGAGGTTCTACAACCCCTAAAGCCAGCAGACGCTGAAGGGAAATAGGAAATCCAGAAATAGGAAGGAAAATATAGATTGCCAAGGTGGTGGGTTCTGGGATGCACCTCCTACTTTTTGGAGCCTCTATGTCATTATTTTTTAAATGTCTGCTTGGCAAACATTTGCAGGGTCTGCTCATTTTGCTTTTTATACAAAATATGCTGTGGGAGGTGTGTGAAATCCTCAATCCAATTTTTCAACATTCTTTCTCCATGTTTATGTCCTTGAATAGTTTTCCCTCTCATCATACCATTTGACATTCTCAGCAACAGTGGGTCCAAAAACAACCTCCCTGTGAAAAGGGAATTTCGGAATGTCATTTTTAACATGCTCAGGTAAATCTTGACACTGCAACTTTCTCATAACAGATCCTGCAGCAGCTGCACTGGCTGAGGGATCAGCTGACTCATAAGCACACTTCAGTGTGTGTTTGGTCACTTGAAACACAGAAGCATTAAGTGTATTTATACAAGATTTTTCCTTAGAAGAAGGAAAAGTGGCTATAATGTTCTTGAGGTTCTCAAATGATGCAAGCAAAAACTTTTTACATGCGAGCTTGAAAATAAAAAAATGTAAAAATTTGTATGGCAGAAGTATACACTACCCCCCCCCCCCCAAAAAAAAAAAAAAACTAGCAAAGTCTTTCCCATCTTTATAAGGGGGAGGATCAGCATTTACCATATGTTTAGCTGCAGCAGCATTTGCCAAGGAAATCACTGCAGGCTAAGAACTAGGATTACAAAATAAAAATTTGAAAGGTTAAGGAAGTTTATATAATCTGCCCCTAACAAATCAGAATGTTTTCCTTCTCTTTCAGTCATTTTTTTATACACATACACACACTACATATATATATATATATTATTATAGGTTCATAGGTTGATACTAGGCTATCTGCCGTAGGGCATTTACAAGCCTAGCCAGTGTGTGTTCGACTTTCGCCACCCTTCTTAGATTAGTTGACTGTGCTCTGTATAGTAGGTCACAGAAGATAGCCCATTTAAGGTTAGTTTACCGTGCCTCTGTCTAGCAGTGACATAGAAGAGATCCCAGGGGTAAATTTATGATCTCCCATCCAAACGTCAAGATATACACATATACATACATACACACACACACACACACATACACACTTATATATATATATATATATATATAAAATCTACATCTCTGTACATTTATCTATATGGGTCTACTACACAATACCAAAACACCACATAACCGAAACTCAAAACACAGACCAAAAAACTTGCCTTGGATACACATGCAGGACCATACACTCTACTCTCAGGGACCCAAGGAAGATTGTCATATGTCTGTAGTCCAGCATATCTAATAGAACAGCTCATCATACTGACCCTGTCTGGTCCTTTAGTTAAAATAACTTCTGCAAGCCTAATGCAACTTTTGGGCTATCAAAAACTTTTTATATGTGAGTATATGAAGTTTTATTCTTTTTCAATAAATATATGCTTGGATGTTTGTGTGTGCATTTTTTCTCTAAATAAATACCTACAGATACATGCATCACTGTCTAAAACACACATTATATATATATATATATATATATATATATATATATATATATATATATATATATATATATATAGATATATACACACACACACATACGTACACAGATGTACATAATATACATACACAAACACATAGAGACAGTCTGAGATGCACACAAAACATTATCCAGACACAAAAAGGGTAAATGAACAAAATTAGAATGAACCAACTATGTGATCTGCTTTCACTACAGTCCTTGCAGTATAACTAAACTTACATAGTGTCAGAAAATCAAGCAAATGGCTTTAGATATTAAACTATATTTTTATTATGTATTAGTTGCATGCAAGTTTATATACACACACACACACACACACACACACACACACACACACACACACACAAGATAGCTTTATGTTTTCTGAATAAAAACTATTGCAAACCAACTGTTCTTGTACTAAAACTTATACCGTGTGTTATATTTCTTGCAGTATTGGAAGTAGTCACTAGATGGCAGATGTTTCCTACTGATTGACAATGAACTGCACAGTTTACGGTGTGTGTATGTGTTTATTACAGGTAGCACATATGTTAAGCTTTACACCCCAAAGCATTAAATTTTGCAGTTACAATAAGGGTATATCAAGTTCAATTTTGTATGTTCTATGTCAGTTCCTTACATTTTTATTATGTCGCATATTTTGTTTGAAGCTGGGCTAATTTGTATCATTAAGTGAGGCAAAATGCTACCGTCTCACTAGTTATGTTTGGTTATTCAACAAGTCCTGTGTTCTTCATTTTTGAGCAATACCCTCACACATGACAGTACCTGGTTATCCTTCAATGGAGACCTTACATAAATTATTACAGGAAGGTCCTTGCATGTGAATCAGAGGATAACAGATATAGTGATGGCTTTCACAAATTTATAACATCAGTTCAAACTGATGACGTAATTCACACAAAGTGGAGCGGTTACAGAATACCAAGTCATGATGCACAGATCACAATGTCATTTCTGTGAAGCTTATACCCATTACAAATAATATCACTCTCATGTCAGGGACGGCTGTTTTTGTGTTTCTGCAACGCAGTTGCTAAGATTGCAGGTACTGATGAATAAAACCATGCTTTTGTTCTACGGCTAGAGATGAAAGTGACATGGACATAAAAGGTGTCAGCAGAAGACACAATGGCTACTGTGTCAGTTGACTGTCACAGCTGGTCAGTCTATAACTGTCCTGTCCTCTGCCCTATCCTTTCTAGCTGTGCTTCAGGCATCCATGAGACCCTCTTATGGCTTAACTCTAGGATGGTACACCGGTCTCCGATATTATAGAATGACATGGTACGCCGGTCTCAGATATTATAGAATTACATGGTACGCCGGTCTCAGATATTATAGAATGACATGGCACCCTCTTCATTAAGTAACAATGGTCTTTCCTCAAAATTGTTCTCTAGCTGCTCCCCACCTCTCCCCTCTGTTTTACTAACTTGGCAAGTTTGGTTAAGTATGATTTGTACATGTTTTACCTGCATGCTTTCTTTTAATCAAAATGGCCACTAGATGTGGCCACAGTACTTCAGATATGCTTCTATAATTGTTGTGTGCACTGGAAGGAAAACCAGCATATCCAAAATCCACGCCACACTATTACACTTCGACATCTGGTTAGTTTTACACTATGTGTAGAGAACATAGCATGTGTGTAGGGGTGATTGCAACCAACAGACAGTTTTTCTTCCATCTCAACTTTTAAAAAGGTCATCCCACAAACATGCATATTTTCCATAGAATCCCCAAACAAAATGCAAAACATTGCAGTTTTGGGGTTTACTTGAAGTCAAAGAAAATGACATTGTCACATCCAGTTTTACAGAGCTGATTATACAGAGAACTGCTGCCAACTGAAAATGCTCAAACTGTATCATCAGATTCATCATCATCTTCTTTTGGCTGTTCCAGTTAGGGGTCGCCACAACAGATCACCTGTTTCCATTTCTTCCTGTCCTCTGCATCCAGCTCAAACTCCTGCCTTTTTGTCAATGCCATCGTCTCCAACCCATATAACATAGCTGGTCTCACAACCCTCTTGTAGACCTTCCCTTTCACTCTTACAGGTACTCGTCTGTCACAAATCGCTCCTGACACTCTTCTCCACCCACTCCATCCCGCCTGTACTCTCTTCTTCACCTCTCTTTCATACTCACCGTTACTCTGAACTATTGACCCCAAGTATTTAAACTCATCCACCTTCACCACCTCTACTCCTTGCATCCTCACCATTCCTCTATCCTCCCTCTCATTCACACAGATATATTCTGTCTTATTCCTGCTGACCTTCATTCCTCTTCTCTCTAGAGCATATCTCCATCTCTCCAGGGTCTCCTCCACCTGTTTATTCCTTTCTGACCTTCATTCCTCCTTACACAAATGCTCTAGAGTAACCCCAATTACAATAA